>NC_069509.1:156067918-156367918 GCF_027579735.1 Bombina bombina
AATCACATATACTTGGGATAAAATTACAAACAATAACATAAAACACAAATGAAGCAAGCTCTGTTTTACAGCATAACAAAAAACTCTATTGGTCAAACATTTCAAGCTTATTGCTAACTAACTGAGAATAATCCATAATGGAGTCTTCAGTCTATTAAAACTTCCTCTTTATTATGCAAAAAGTAAAAACAGTTACAGTTCAGTAAACTCACTAACCACCACCGATTACTTATATCTTCCTAAAGACGCAAACTATTTAAACATTCCTCTCTTGGTTTTTTTCTCCACCCACCGGAAGTGACGTATTGAAAATTCAACCAATCATTAAAATCTGCTTTTTTTCTTTCTTGCTTCCTGATCCCTGACTTGTTCCTGACTTTGCTGTTTTCCTAGTTCCTGATCCCGGCTCGTCTGGCTACTCGCTTTGGCTCCTGACTCGGCTCGTCTGACTACCAGCTCTGGCGTTGACTCCTGGCTTGTAATTTGGCTTGTGGACTTTTTATTATTTTTTGTTATTAATAAAGGTGTTATTATTTTTGCACTTCACATCTCAGTCTGATTCCTGGTACCTTGACAGATAGGGACAGCATGTCAGGCAATAAATTATGGATTTTAGTCATATAGGAGTTTTATTTTCTTTTAACATCAAAATAAAGGTTCTTTTAATTGTTTGAATTATATATTGTAAGATTTTTGTCAATATTAATTGTCTATACTAACTGTTCCCATTGGAAATACAATAACAAATCCGAATCCAATATTCATCCGAAATGAATACCTGAATTGATGAAATTTGACCAACCTGAATGTTTTTAAAAAATCCAAAACAAATCTTTCAAACAAAAGGAATTGAACTGGTGCCACAATGTTTAAATTACGATTAAATTAGAAGGTATTTTCTCATGATCTCAAACAATCCTAAAATGCTTCTGTCTGAAGCTCGAAATATTTCTATCCTGAAACCACAACATTTTTATATTTGTCATTAATCTCACAATTTCCTAATCAAAAAAAACTATTTTGACATATTAAGGAGAAACAAAATGCTGATTTTTAGGTCTTAGCAATTGCTTAAAGGGATACTGAACCCAATTTTTTTCTTTCATGATTCAGATAGAGCATGCAATTTTAAGCAACTTTATAATTTACTTCTATTTTCAATTTTTCTTCGCTCTCTTGATATCTTTATTTGAAAAAGAAGGCATCTAAGCTAAGGAGCCAGCAAATTTGTGGTTCAGAACCATGGACAGCATTTGTTTATTTGTGCTGTCCAATCAGCAAGGACAACCCAGGATGTTCACAAAAAATGGTCCAGCATCTAAACTTAAATTCTTGCTTTTCAAATAAACATACCAAGGGAATGAAGAAAATTTGATAATAGGAGTAAATTAGAAAGTTGCTTATAATTGCATGCTCTATCTGAATTACAAAAGAAACAAATTGGGTTCAGTGTACCTTTAACAGGTTGTATGTTGATCAATCTCTTGATAATGTGTAATGATTCTAATTGGTGATGTGTGCTATGAACCTGTTGTGCTCCAAAACGACAGAGATATTTGTGTATGTCTCGTTAAGGGTTTTTGAACAGGGGGGTATAGTGGGCATGTATGTTTGTTGGTTATTTCTGTAATATTTATGTCTAAATGTTCTGTGTAGGCTTGTACTGAGTTTTAAGGGGGAAGCTAGCATGTCATCTTTCAAAGGAGGGTCCCCATACCCAGGTATTCATTATGGCACAATTACTGCCTTATATAACAATATAAATATAGAACAAAATTATGGCAGTTGGGTAGCCTCTCTGTTGCCTCAAATAAACACAGTGTTGTGGGGCCCCATATATGAAAGCGACTACTCTCCTCATTCAAATTAGTAGTCCTAATCCTGTGTTTGTCCAGATGCCAGGTGATTGTTGTATCAATGACACAACTCAGAACACTGATCCTATTTTGGGGATCGAAATAAGCTTTTCAAACCCCCTCAACATTTAAGTTAGGTGGCCTACACCTGAAATAAGTTTTTTTTTATTTTTATCTTTATTGCTGTCAAGTGAGCACCATATTTATAATGACAACCTAGAACCAACCACTAGCCTTCTTGGCTATGAATAAACTTCTGCCACCTGGTGCTGATCTAGGAGCCTTGAGAGCGTCTGATTGGTCTATATGCACCATGCATGCTTTTACCTGTCAATCATTTTGTGAATGAAGCATAAACACCAATCAGGTGCTGAGCATGCACCTAGGTTTGGCACCAGAGGTGTAAAAATGGTGCCCACTTTGATGTTAAAAAGGGCTAAGAAATATATACTGCAAAGTTGCTTAGCAAATAGGATACTATAATGTTTCTTTAAGGATTTCTGTCTCATTTTAATAATGGAAAATCTTGCCAGACGTCAATCATCTTATGTATTTTCTGTTTTTATTTTTAGATTTTACTCACCTATCACACTACACGCTACATTTCCTGGATAACAGCCAGAATCAAAACAGAACATCTGTTTAAACGCTAATGTGATGGAATGTCTATGACTCACAAAAACTCTTGTAAACACTGTTTTTCATGCAAAAAGAAAGAGAAAAGGCACAAGGCAATGCAGTTTAGGTTCATATCAAACACTAAACAAACATGGAAAAAAATGTGTGTATTATTTTCATGCTACTTTTTGAGTTTAATACATCATTATATCTGACAAAAAATATTTTTAATGTGCCTTTAAAAGGAGTTTAAACATCTCTTGCTTTTTTTAATAAAAGGGTTTGTCCGACGCTCCCTAGAGAGAACAAAAACATATTCCATAACCTGCAAATGCAGAATATCAAATAGTTGGCATACACAATTTTCTGCATTTTGAAAACCTTGCTTTCAGCTTTTTGGTCTCTCTAGGGAGTGTGGTACAAAGCACAATTTTTACCGAAAAGCTAGATGTATTTTCTGTCCCTTTAATATTTGATTTGGAGCTTAAAGGGACATTAATCCCAAAAATTTTCTTTCATGATTCAGATAGAGCATGCAATTTTAAACAACTTCCTAATTTACTTCTATTATCTAATTTGCTTCATTCTCTTGATATTCTTTGGTAAAAAGCATATCTAGATAGGCTCAGTAGCTGCTGAGTGGTCGCTGCACATAGATGCCTCGTGTGATTGGCTCACCAATGTCTTTTTATTTACTCAACAAACGATATCTAAAGAATTAGGCAAATTAGATAATAGAAGTAAATGAGAATGTTGTTTAAAATTGTATTCTCTATCTGAATCATGAAATACATTTTTGGGGTTTAATGTCCCTTTAAGTTCTGGCGTTAACTAAGATTTTTGTTATTAAAATTCCTAGTTTGTTTATGTGAAAAATATTTTTGCATGTGCAAAATTGGGACATCTTGGAAGGGGATGAAACTAACTGTAGAGAACAATAATTTATTTAGGCAATATTTACATTTCATAATACATCTTAAATGGATATGAAACCAAAACATGTTCTTTTGTGATTCAGACAGAGCATACAATTTTTTAAAATTTTTTCCACTTTGCTTCTTTTATCAAATTTGCTTTGTTCCCATGGTAATTCTGCGTTGAAGAAATACCTAGATAGACAGCTGGTGGTCTTGCAAATAGGAAACTGCTGCTATATAGTGCTCCAGAAATGGGTCAACATCTAAGCTTACATCCCTGCTTTTCAACAAAAGATACCATAAGAATGAAGACAAAAATTGATAAAAGAAATAAATTAGAAAGTTGTTTAAAATTGCATACTCTATCTGAATCATGAAAGACAAAAAACGCGTTTCACATTCCTTTAAACATGCAACCTAAATCAGTTTTATATCATATTTAATACTTTTGTTGTTTAGAATATAGATTAGCAGGGTAAACGCAGACAGAGAAAATTGTGACTTACTGGTGATAAAAATGGTTATTTTTTATTAATTTTATTTAAAAAAAATAGATTTCAAAATAATTCTGGATTTTACAATTCTAGCTTTGGGGATTTGTACCTGTAATATATTTATATTACTGTTATATTTCTTTTTGTTAATCTTTATTTTTACTGAACATTAAAAGAACAACACAGGCATTCAGACTACTTGTTCTAATAAGTAATTGCAAGTATTATACATCTGATAGAAAAAAAAGATAGAGTAGACATATACATATGGGAAAAAAAATAAAAAAAATAGAATAGACAAACCTCTGTTTGATAATACCATATGAACACTGTTATCCCCTTCACTCATCAAAACAAATAGTTTAGAAAAGCCCCTTCCTCATAAAAGGAGATGCCCACTCTTGGACCTATGTCACCTAAAGACAAGCCAGAGGGAAACAATAAAAGAAAGGAAAAAGGTCACTTTTGGACCTATAAACCATAGGAACGCTTCAGTAGAGATAGTCACAGTAAGGGATGGGCGAATGTTTCTAAAAATTCGAAATTTAAAACAAATTTTGATACATTCGTTCGTTCTAATCGAATTTCAAATGTTTATATAACATTCTAACATTCTATTTTCGAATTTTCGTTTTTTTAATTTTTCAATAACATTCGAAAATATTCGTTCGAATAATAGAATGTTTAGCTATGTATTTTATATCACATTCAATTTTCGAAATGTAATATTCGAATTTGATTATAACATTCAAATTCAAAATATTATTTCTAGTCTACAACTGTGTTTTTTAAATGTAATATTCAAATTTGAAATAGTATTTCTAGCCTACAATTGTGTTTTATAAATGTAATATTCTAATTGGAATTTGAAATAGTATTTCTAGTCTACAACTGTGTTTTATAAATGTAATATTCATATTTGAAATAGTATTTCTAGTCTACAACTGTGTTCTATAAATGTAATATTCGAATTTGAATGTGACATTCGAATTTGAATGTAATATTCAAATTCGAATGTGACATTTGAATTCGAAAGTGACATTCAAATTTGAAAGTGACATTCGAAAACTGTCATATATATATTTTATATATATATAACTATAATATTTCACATATGAGTTATAAAGATAATGGAGATGCTCTGTGAGATTCCTGCAATAAAGTACTAACATATAAGAGATTGCACTATCCTAATATTCAAATGACAAAAATCACATCTATTAAAAGGGACAGTCTAGTCAAAATTATACTTTCATGATTCAGATAGGGAATGTAATTTTAAACAACTTTCCAATTTATTTTTATCATAAAATTTGCTTTGTTCTCTTGGTATTTTTAGTTGAAAGCTAAACCTAGGGGACTCATATGCTAATTTCTAAGCCCTTGAAGGCTGCCTCTTATCTGAATCCCTTTGACAGTTTTTCACAGCTAGAGTGCGTTAGCTCACGTGAGCCATATAGATAACATTGTGCTCATGCCCATGGAGTTACTTATGAGAGGGCACCGATTGGCTAAAATGCAAGTCTGTCAAAAGAACTAAAATAAGGAAGGCATCTGCAGAAGCTTAGATACAAGGTAATCAAAGAGGTAAAATGTATATTAATATAACAGTGTTGGTTATGCAAAACTGGGAATAAACATTCTGGTGTAAACTGTCCCTTTAAGCTCTCTATATAAAATATATTGGGAGGTAAATGTCATAAGTAGTCATGGTTAAAACAAGAAAGCTATTCTAAGGCTACAAAGGGCCTAATCTTTTCTTGTAGACTGCACAACTGCTCGTACCACATACTGGCAGAAATAATAAATTATGGCACAGTAATTGTTGAAAAGATGTAGATTGAATAGATAGTATTACATACAATCAAAGTATAAACAAAACAGTAGACATGTGCGTTTTGTTTTGTTCTGGATCTATATTCGGATGATTTCGCCAAATTCAGAGATTCTAATCTATTTGAATTTCCAAATTACCCTTAGAGACGAAACTAAACTAATCTGAATGCATTTGGAACGAATAAATCCGAATTAGTTTGGATTTATTCATTACATTCAAATGGCCATGGACTAATCACAATTCAGTATAAAAATTAAATTTACTGAGATTTAGTGAGATAGAACAGTGAAATAATTCCTTTTGTGTAATTTGGAACCATCTGAATCAACATAACACATACCGAACTTCTGAATTTAAAAATTGAATCCGAAACGAATACATCCGAATTTATTCGAATCCAAATGAATCAGAAACTAATACATTCGAATGTATCCGAATTCGAATCGGTCCAAAACTAAATTAGAAAAAATTTGAATTGGTCCGAAACGAAACGCAACAAATTTTTCTGCTGTGCACATGTAGCCACATAGTGCTCTTTATATGTTAGAAAAAAAAAATTGTACGATATAAAATCATACAATAGGGTGCGCTATATTGATATACTATTGTGTGCAAAAAAATATATATATGTGGAGTGGATCGTGCAAAATAGTATAAAAAATCATTCAAAAAAGTATATAGGATGTCCTTTTTACAAGAGTGTACCTAAGGAACTGTATAGTTCAGAAAAAATAGATAAGTGACTTTACATAAACAATGACGTGTATTTCACAAAAACTTCAACTTCTAAAAAATGAACGATATAAGTCAAGTGATACAATGTTATTTCTATTGAAAATAGATAAAATAAAGTTAGGTGGAATAAAATCAAAAAATATAAAAAACAATACAAACGATTTCACATATAGTGCAGAGTCATTGATAGATAGATGCAATTGATGAAATCAATAATTCTGGAAGGCTGCTCCACTCCAAACCGGTGGTAAGTCGGTAGAACTGGAAAATAGAGAGCAGAGAGAGAGAGCGCCTGATAGTGTAATATCGTCAAGGTCAAAACAAGGTACAGGTATAAAAAAAATCTCTGCCAAATGGATACTCACAAAGAGCTTGGCACTCGCAAGTAGTGCATGTAGGCGGGCTGACCTTTATACAGTAGTCAGTACACTGAATCTATGGTGGTCGTATCAGAGATCTGTAGTGATAGAAACAGAAAACACAGAGGACCAATGGTGCAATATCGTCTGGAAACGAAATGGACACAGCATAGGATACAGCAAGGTGTATACTCACAATGGAGTTGGCACTCCCAAGTAGTGCATTAAGACAGGCTGACCTTCATACAGCAGTCAGCGCGCTGATGGTTAATAGCTGTAGTTGGTGGCTGTAGCTGTTATCGATCTGGGCTTGTCCTCTGCTCACCGGCGTGTGTATTGAATATTCAGCTATAGCTGGGCTGTTTAGCTGTAGAAAGTGGATCTTTAAGGTATGCTGTGAATACACCCAAAATATGCACCTGCGGCACGTCACAGGCCTCAGGAGACACGGTGCATATCAAATAATAAGCCACTAAAAATGAGTGACTGAAAAATAATTGTAAAGGAAAATATATTTAAAATAAGGAAGTCAGCGAACAAACTGTTGAGTAAAAGTAATAAAAGGGGTTTTTATTTAAGAGCTATAACAACGCGTTTCTCGGCCGATAAAAGCTCACTGGCCGTTTCATCAGGTAAGTGTATAGGTATAGCGGGAAAACCACATTTAAAAATACATAGGACGGTCACGATTGGTTAATACATCCACCAATAGCTGACCCAACATATCGTTACATTTAAAATACAATATTTCGCTGACTTCTAAACAAAATCATTTCGTTACATATAATAAAAAAGGGAAAATTGTGTATACATAGAAACAATGTTGAAAAATGTGATTTAAAAGCCACGAACAAAAAACATTTTGTTCTTTAGCTGAATGTTGAGCAACTCGTTATTGTTCTGTTTTAGAGATAGTAAAAAATTGTAGGGACAAATGAGGCCACATAAACCATAGAAAAAGAACATCCAATTTGTAATTCTACTGCTTTGATAGTAAATTAAAAAAATACCAGGTTTGATAGAGTCTATAAAAGTCGTTATATTAAAAATGACCATAATAAGTGTGTTATGTGAGATAGAATTCTTGTACCTTTCATACATGGTATAATATAACTGAATCTATGTGTTATCAAAAAAAATGGTATATATGTATTGTGTTTAATTTGAAAAACATCACATTGCAGAGAAAAATATAATGTATTGTGCCTGTGTAGAGTATGCAGATGATAGTGTAGATAATTTAATAAAATAATATTTATTAGTTAAATGCTGCCAAATCCAAATTAAAATTAAGCCCTGAAGGCCACAGAGTATTCAACTTGTGAATCCAAAAGGTTTCACGTTGTCTTAATTTAATAATTCTGTTGTAATCTGTTGAAGGGGGTATATAGTCTATGGGATAAAATTTGAAAATTTCAGGATTGCCCTGATGATTGTTAAGGCAATGTTCTGGTATACTATGTTTGATTTTTTTCTTTTTGCAATTTTTGCAATTGCGTAGATGTTCCCCCCACCTCGTTCTTGCTTTTCTTGAGGTGCGACCCACGTACTGGGCCCCACATATACATTCAAGGACATAAATTACAAAAATGGAATTGCAATTTAAGAATTTTTTGATAGGAAAAATTTCCCCAGTTGTTTTTGAGGTAAAATTTTTCATACCAGATGGTATGTATTTGCAAGTATTACAGCCTCTTTTTCCACATTTGTAGACTCCTATATGACTGAGAAAATTTGTGTTATTATTGGAATTTTTGTTGCAAAACATGTGTTTCACTTTTTTACTGGGAGCTAGCTTACTCCTCAGAGTAGGAGCCCTAGTGTAAACGATTTTTGGATAACTATCTACTAAATTTTTTAAAATGGGGTCTCTGAGTATTATTGGCCAATGTTTGTTAAGAATATGTCTTATCTGTTTATAATTGTTATTGTATTGGGTTATAAACAATGGTTTTGCTGAAAAATTATCATTCTCTCTTTTTTTATTATGAGTCTTATTTTTGTTAAGTAAGGTATCCCTATCTAGAGATCTGGCCTTGTCTCTACAGGTTGTCAAAAGGTCATTAGGATAACCTTTGTCAAGGAACCTTTGATAGATGATTTTACTCTGAAGATCAAAGGATTCTAGCGATGAACAATTACGTCGAATTCTTTCGAATTGACTGTAGGGGATGTTTGATAACCAGTTTATATGATGATTACTTTTGAAATTTAAATAGCTATTGCTGTCTACTTTCTTGAAAAATGTTTTTGAACAAAGATTTCCTAACTGGTCCCAACTTAGTGTCAAATCTAAAAAGTCTATTGTCTGCTTATTTATGTCAGCAGTGAATGATAAACCAAAATCATTTTGGTTAAGGGAAGCAGCAAACAGTGTTGCTGAGGGAAGGTCACCTCGCCATAGGAAAATCAGGTCGTCTATGTAGCGACCATAGAACACCAGACTCGCCCCAGCTGAGGAATTATAGATGTAAATATCCTCAAAAATGCCCATAAAGATGTTGGCAAAGCTAGCGGCGAATCTGGTGCCCATGGCCGTACCCTTGGTTTGTAGGTAAAATAAATCCTGAAACATAAAATAATTATGTTGTAAAATGAATCTAATACATTCAATAATATATTCTTTTTGAAAGTAGGGCATATAGTGATCTTCATTTAGTTTTAGCATGATTGTCTGTAAGCCTAATTCGTGAGATATGTTGGAATAGAGAGAGCTAACGTCACAGGTTATCCATATTAAGTCGCCATTATTTTTTAGGTCCTTGATTTTATTGAGTAGATAAGTGCTGTCTTTAATGTAAGATCTAAGGCCAACAACATGTTTCTGTAAAAAAAGATCAATGTAATACGATAAATTATATGTTAAGTTGTCTATCCCTGCAATTATTGGTCGGCCCGGGGGGTGTTTTTGGTCCTTATGGATTTTTGGCAAATGGTAATAATGTGCTACACTTGGGTTGCTAACTTTAAGAAAGTTTCTTTCGTCTTTATTTAGAATATTCAGATTGGAACCTCTTTCAATCAAAGCATGATATTCTTTTAAAAAAAAGCAAGAACGAGGTGGGGGGAACATCTACGCAATTGCAAAAATTGCAAAAAGAAAAAAATCAAACATAGTATACCAGAACATTGCCTTAACAATCATCAGGGCAATCCTGAAATTTTCAAATTTTATCCCATAGACTATATACCCCCTTCAACAGATTACAACAGAATTATTAAATTAAGACAACGTGAAACCTTTTGGATTCACAAGTTGAATACTCTGTGGCCTTCAGGGCTTAATTCTAATTTGGATTTGGCAGCATTTAACTAATAAATATTATTTTATTAAATTATCTACACTATCATCTGCATACTCTACACAGGCACAATACATTATATTTTTCTCTGCAATGTGATGTTTTTCAAATTAAACACAATACATATATACCATTTTTTTTGATAACACATAGATTCAGTTATATTATACCATGTATGAAAGGTACAAGAATTCTATCTCACATAACACACTTATTATGGTCATTTTTAATATAACGACTTTTATAGACTCTATCAAACCTGGTATTTTTTTAATTTACTATCAAAGCAGTAGAATTACAAATTGGATGTTCTTTTTCTATGGTTTATGTGGCCTCATTTGTCCCTACAATTTTTTACTATCTCTAAAACAGAACAATAACGAGTTGCTCAACATTCAGCTAAAGAACAAAATGTTTTTTGTTCGTGGCTTTTAAATCACATTTTTCAACATTGTTTCTATGTATACACAATTTTCCCTTTTTTATTATATGTAACGAAATGATTTTGTTTAGAAGTCAGCGAAATATTGTATTTTAAATGTAACGATATGTTGGGTCAGCTATTGGTGGATGTATTAACCAATCGTGACCGTCCTATGTATTTTTAAATGTGGTTTTCCCGCTATACCTATACACTTACCTGATGAAACGGCCAGTGAGCTTTTATCGGCCGAGAAACGCGTTGTTATAGCTCTTAAATAAAAACCCCTTTTATTACTTTTACTCAACAGTTTGTTCGCTGACTTCCTTATTTTAAATATATTTTCCTTTACAATTATTTTTCAGTCACTCATTTTTAGTGGCTTATTATTTGATATGCACCGTGTCTCCTGAGGCCTGTGACGTGCCGCAGGTGCATATTTTGGGTGTATTCACAGCATACCTTAAAGATCCACTTTCTACAGCTAAACAGCCCAGCTATAGCTGAATATTCAATACACACGCCGGTGAGCAGAGGACAAGCCCAGATCGATAACAGCTACAGCCACCAACTACAGCTATTAACCATCAGCGCGCTGACTGCTGTATGAAGGTCAGCCTGTCTTAATGCACTACTTGGGAGTGCCAACTCCATTGTGAGTATACACCTTGCTGTATCCTATGCTGTGTCCATTTCGTTTCCAGACGATATTGCACCATTGGTCCTCTGTGTTTTCTGTTTCTATCACTACAGATCTCTGATACGACCACCATAGATTCAGTGTACTGACTACTGTATAAAGGTCAGCCCGCCTACATGCACTACTTGCGAGTGCCAAGCTCTTTGTGAGTATACATTTGGCAGAGATTTTTTTTATACCTGTACCTTGTTTTGACCTTGACGATATTACACTATCAGGCGCTCTCTCTCTCTGCTCTCTCTTTATATGTTAACCTATACATCTGAAATAACTTAAAAGTACATCAAGATTGAAAATTGGGCATCATCATATAGGGGCATATTTATCAAGCTCCGTATGGAGCTTGATGCTCCGTGTTCCAGAAACAAGTTATGAAGCAGCGGTCTAAAGACCACTGCTCCATAACCTGTTCGCCTGCTCTGAGGCGGTGGACAGACATCGCCGGAAATCAACCCAATCGAATACGATTGGGTTGATTGACACCCCCTGCTAGCGGCCAATCAATTCACCAGTCAATTACATTGTATATTCCATACTCTCTATGCATAGGTACGCAGGTAAGCCTATGTCCACACTTTTGTCATTATTATTATTATTATTCCCCTTTCTTTCTTTTTTTCTTTCCTTTCTAATTTTTTGAATATCTTATATTCCCCTGTATACCTTATTTCACATCTTTATACATATTGATTCTATGTTGATATATAGCTTTATGTCAGTATATGCTTAGTGTATAACCATATATTTCCCCTGTCTATTATCCTTCACTGGACACTGTCTGCCTCTGTCTCCTAAACCCCCCTCATGATTTTACGACACCCCCTCCTCCCCCTGCATTCAGATATCTGTAACACTTTCTGTGTTTTTAGCCTGTGCTTTAATATATAATCTGTAAATTCCATCAAATTGGTCAGTATTGCTTCAGACTTGAAAAAAGGAAGAAATTCTTCTTAAAGCTTGTCATCTTATAAATGTATAGTTAGTCCAATAAAAAAGTATAATTGCTCAATGCAATACTCTTGTTATTTTGATATCTAAATCTCTGGACTAACACGGCTACTCCAATCAATATATATATACATATATCAATGACGTGCGGTGAGCTTAGAGGCTAGTGAGGCAGTGGCTATGATACGCCTGAGAAGAACATATATGAACCTAAAAGAGGTAACTTAAATTTATGATTAAATTAGCAGGTTACACAATGACAATTAGAATTGCATCTAATATCTTGTGTTTAAGCCTCTGCAGACAGTCCCCTTATCTCAGGGCTATTTATTTATTATCTATTGACTTGCATTTTAGCCAGTTAATGCTGTGTCCTGCACAACTCTATGGGAGAGAGCACAATGTTATCTATATGACACACATAAATAAGCAGTCTCTTGTTGTGAAAAAGCTAATAAAAAAGCATGTGATAAGAGGCTGTCTGTAGTGGCTTAAACAGTCAGAAATTTAGAGATTAAAGGGTTATAAAGTATATTAATATATGATTAGAAAGTAGAAACCCCTTTAGACCATAATAAAGTATACTGTGAAATTAGTTCCCCTAATGAAACATAAGAGCCAATCATGGACCCATGACATAAAATTTTAACTAACAGCAAAATGTCCTATTATTCAGAATTTCACACATGCAACATACTATTTCTGAGTTTGAATCATCAAAATGATATAGGAACTAGATACTTAATTCTGCCTCTATGTATGCTATAGCATTATTATGGTTTCAGTAAATATTTCCACACATTGAACATACAAAATACACATAGATCGCAAACTAAACAAAACAAACCCAAATTAAAAATCACATCTTTAAATAGAATAACCTTCATATATCACTCTATATAAATAATGATCCACAGGCATGCTTAGAGCCTTCATGATTCTGTCAATGGCCGCATTACAAGGTCCCAAGATTAAGTGACATTTTATATGCACTCAGTGTTAAACGGACTCTGGTTCACATATCTCAAGTGCTCATTTACCCGTCCCCACTCCAGATCTTTGGGCCACCATTATGGGTCTGAAAAGGGTTCAATCACTTATGTATCTAGAAGGGAACTGCTCAGAATTAGTAAATAGTGCTTATTCTGCAGTCTAACACACAAACCAATTCAAGGGGTACAAGTTGGCAAGTATCCCAATGGATCGCCAAGAGTAATGTGCAAGTCCAGAAAAGAAGATTGGCTGTCAAGATTAAAAAGTAAGTATTTTTTTCACAACACGACTGAAATGTAAATTTTGATGAATTAAAGTGCCCCTGTTTTTAATCAAATTTTTAAAAACCGGGCCCTTTAGCATCAAAATTACATTCACTTTAATGACATCGAAAGCTAAATCCTGCTTCATTCAACTATGACAGAGTACACAATGCATCATGAATATCTACCACATCAGAAGTTGCCTTAAAGGGCAAATATCTTTCAGGAAATGGTTCCGTTATTCGATCACTTGCTTCCATACAGATGTCTGCGTGCCTCTTGCCAGCCTATTTTTATATTTCTGCAACCACTGTTTGTGTTTTCCTTAAACTTAAAGGGACAGTGAACCCTATTTTTTTTATTTGTAATTCAGAAAGAGCATGCAATTTTAAGCAACTTTCTAATTTACTCCTATTATCAATTTTTCTTCTTTCTCTTGCTATCATTATTTGAAGAAGGCATCTAAGCTTTTTTTTTGGTTTCAGTACTCTGGTCAGCACTTTTTTACTGGTGGATGAATTTATCCACCAATCAGCAAGGACAACCCAGGCTGTTTACCAAAAATGGGCCGGCATCTAAATTTACATTCTTGCATTTCAAATAAAGATACCAAGAGAATGAAGAAAATGTGATAATAAGAGTAAATTAGAAAGTTGCTTAAAATTTCATCCTCAATCTGAATCACGAAAGAAAAAATTTGGGTACAGTGTCCCTTTAAAGTGAATGTAAACTTTAACGAATTAAAGCCCAGTAACAAATAATACTCTTAAAAACAGGGGCATTTTAATTCATTAAAGTTTACAATGATGCTTATTTTTTAAAATACTTGCCTTTGCATTATGGTTAACATAACGCCAATCCTCCACCCGCATCTCCTGCTTTTGTTAGCTGATCAATGATGAATCCGGTTTCCTCCAATCATTGTGTGTTCCTTTTGGCGTCCAGCTCGTTTTTGGCGCTTCAGATTCGTCATCATTCGTTTTTAAGAGTATTATTTGATACTGGGCTTTAATTTGTTAAAGTTTACAATCACTTTAAAAGCTCTTACTAGACAATACAATCTATATGCATGCCACTTTTAATAAAGATTGCTACATAAATAAGTTTGTTCAACACATAAACATCAACAATATATACAGGGAGTGCAGAATTATTAGGCAAATGAGTATTTTGACCACATCATCCTCTTTATGCATGTTGTCTTACTCCAAGCTGTATAGGCTCGAAAGCCTACTACCAATTAAGCATATTAGGTGATGTGCATCTCTGTAATGAGAAGGGGTGTGGTCTAATGACATCAACACCCTATATCAGGTGTGCATAATTATTAGGCAACTTCCTTTCCTTTGGCAAAATGGGTCAAAAGAAGGACTTGACAGGCTCAGAAAAGTCAAAAATAGTGAGATATCTTGCAGAGGGATGCAGCACTCTTAAAATTGCAAAGCTTCTGAAGCGTGATCATCGAACAATCAAGCGTTTCATTCAAAATAGTCAACAGGGTCGCAAGAAGCGTGTGGAAAAACCAAGGCGCAAAATAACTGCCCATGAACTGAGAAAAGTCAAGCGTGCAGCTGCCAAGATGCCACTTGCCACCAGTTTGGCCATATTTCAGAGCTGCAACATCACTGGAGTGCCCAAAAGCACAAGGTGTGCAATACTCAGAGAAATGGCCAAGGTAAGAAAGGCTGAAAGACGACCACCACTGAACAAGACACACAAGCTGAAACGTCAAGACTGGGCCAAGAAATATCTCAAGACTGATTTTTCTAAGGTTTTATGGACTGATGAAATGAGAGTGAGTCTTGATGGGCCAGATGGATGGGCCCGTGGCTGGATTGGTAAAGGGCAGAGAGCTCCAGTCCGACTCAGACGCCAGCAAGGTGGAGGTGGAGTACTGGTTTGGGCTGGTATCATCAAAGATGAGCTTGTGGGGGCTTTTCGGGTTGAGGATGGAGTCAAGCTCAACTCCCAGTCCTACTGCCAGTTTCTGGAAGACACCTTCTTCAAGCAGTGGTACAGGAAGAAGTCTGCATCCTTCAAGAAAAACATGATTTTCATGCAGGACAATGCTCCATCACACGCGTCCAAGTACTCCACAGCGTGGCTGGCAAGAAAGGGTATAAAAGAAGAAAATCTAATGACATGGCCTCCTTGTTCACCTGATCTGAACCCCATTGAGAACCTGTGGTCCATCATCAAATGTGAGATTTACAAGGAGGGAAAACAGTACACCTCTCTGAACAGTGTCTGGGAGGCTGTGGTTGCTGCTGCACGCAATGTTGATGGTGAACAGATCAAAACACTGACAGAATCCATGGATGGCAGGCTTTTGAGTGTCCTTGCAAAGAAAGGTGGCTATATTGGTCACTGATTTGTTTTTGTTTTGTTTTTGAATGTCAGAAATGTATATTTGTGAATGTTGAGATGTTATATTGGTTTCACTGGTAAAAATAAATAATTGAAATGGGTATATATTTGTTTTTTGTTAAGTTGCCTAATAATTATGCACAGTAATAGTCACCTGCACACACAGATATCCCCCTAAAATAGCTAAAACTAAAAACAAACTAAAAACAAACTAAAAACTACTTCCAAAAATATTCAGCTTTGATATTAATGAGTTTTTTGGGTTCATTGAGAACATGATTGTTGTTCAATAATAAAATTAATCCTCAAAAATACAACTTGCCTAATAATTCTGCACTCCTTGTATATATATATATATATATATATATATATATTTACATTTTTGGATACAAATTGTGAAATGAGGCTTTTTTATTTTTTATTATTCAATTCCAACAGTTTTTTGTTAGGAAAGGGAATTCCTGGGACACAGCATGACACATAAGGATCTTTCATATGCTGGGCGCTGTGTGGCTACCTGCCATGCATATAACTAGAATGTACTGTGACAGAGGAAAATAATGCATTTATATCAGCAACACTTTCTTTCTCAAATATAGTCTAAAAAAAAAAAATAGTCAGATTTTTAAAAATATTGCTAACAATAAAACATAACTATTATTAATAATATTTAAAAAAAAAAACTAAAAAATGGTTAAAAACCATTTACTTAAAGGGACATGAAACCAAATTTTTTTATGTCATTATTCAGATAGAGGAATACATTTTTAAATAACATTCCAATTTAATTCTATTATCTAATTTGCTTCATTCTTTAGGTCTACTTTATTGAAGAAATAGCAATGCACATATGTGAGCCAATCACATGAGGCATCTATGTGCAGGCACCAATCAGTAGCTACTGAGCCTATTTAGATATGCTTTTCAATTAAGTATATCATGAGAATGAAGCAAATTAGATAATAGAAGTAAATTAGAAAGTGGTTTAAAATCGCATGCTCTTTCTAAATCATGAAAGAATAAAATTGGGTTTAATGTCCCTTTAAAAATATATTGTACATAACACATCGCTTTATTGAATACTCCTAGGGGGAATCACCTCAATCCCTAATAGAAATTAAACAAATCTAAATGTAAATCTGACCAAACAAAATTGCAAAGATTCATAATTGACATTGATCCCTACAGGTATTTACAGTATATTTCATAGAAATGAATGCAGAATAAGTGTTTCTACAAATATATTTTAAGTTGATCAAACCACAATTATTTAAAAAAAATGTATAGGGTTACCCTCTAGCTCTGTACAAATCAGCAGGGTATTTTTTTTTGTTTTGTTTTTTACAAATTTCTGTTATTATTATTAAATACCCCCGGTTATCCTATAGTATTGAAAGATATTTTTTGTGTGTGTTCTTGGAAGGATTTTAACAGACCTTCGCAGAATAAATAAAAAGAGAAATTAAGACATGGTAGCTAATTTATGCAATATTGTTGATGACTGACTAATATGCATGAAGGTTTTTTAACTTAAAGGGACATGAAACCCAAAATTTTTCTTTCATAATTTAGGTAGAACATACAATTTTAAACATCTTTCCAGTTTCTTTGTCTTTCTATTATCAAATTTGCTTAATTCTCTTGGTATCATTTGTTGAAGTAGCAGCAATGCACTGCTGGTTGCTGACTGAACATATGGGGTGTGCCAATGACGATCAGTATATATTTATGCAGCAACCAATCAGCAGCTAGTACCTAGGTTCTTTGCTGCTCCTGAGCTTTCCTAGATAAACCTTTCAGCAAAGGATAACAAGAGAATGAAGCAAATTACATAATAGTTAAATAAATTGGACAGGTTTTTAAATTTGTATGTTCTGTCTAAATCATGAATGCCTAATTATGACTTTACTGTCCCTTTAAATGGACAGTGTAGAGTAAAATGTATTACCCCTTAATGTGTTTTTGTTTATGAAATAGCTGCTGTTGCTTGACGAAACTATGACCCATTCAAAGAGGTTGCAGGGATTACCTTATCGTTCTCTCTGTACACTAACGGGAGGACAGTTTACAGTATACTGTTCCTTTAACCATTAATATCAATTTAGGACATACAAGCAATTCCTTTTAATATAATTTTGAGTTATTTTAGAATTTAAATGTTTATCACTTTAAACAATTGATTGCGATCATAAATACAAATTTAGACAGTCAAAATTAATTTATGTACAAATTGCATTGTTTGGAATTATAATCTGAACTATATTGTGAACTTTTTTAGTGAAAACACGTGTTTATTAGCATTTGAGATGATCTAAAACTTTAATATTAGAAAAAAAAGCTGTGCAAACAGTGAAGAAACGCCAATCTAAAATCTAATTAATTTTAAAGCCCCAAAACCCTGGGAAAGTGTTTTCTTATTAACTGGAAAACCGTGTTGATTTCGGTCCATTCTATGGGCTACATTTATTAAGCAGCGAATAGAATGGAGCCCATCGGAGCCCATCGTTTCAGGTCCACCTGAAATGGAAGTTAAGAAGCAGCTGTCAGCATTTAGCGACGTTGCTACAGCGAATCATGTCCGCTCGACTATGAATAAATCTACCCCTTGGTTTAAGGATGTATTCATGGCAAAATGCTAATTAATTTGAATATGAATCCTTGCGAAAAAAATACTCCACATGTGATTTATTATTGGTTAGAATGGAAAGGCAATGTGTCAATTACTCCTCAGCATATTTATTTTGTGCACAAATAAGAATAATTTTATATTCTGCTCATTCATTGGTCCTGGTAATTCAGTTTATGTTGGTATGCAGGTTATGGATATTTTTACTTTATTGGTTGCTATGGTAACAGCTAAAGCATATTCAAACCTTTTTATAAGTTTGTATGTGGTTGACACCGGAAACATAATACCCAATTATTTGTTTGTGGCATAAAATATTTGGCAGACTCAAATATGTACTTTAATACAAATTATTACATATTTATTCTACTGTTTAATTGACATTTTACATTCTTTCTGGTCATTAGTAAATTTTTAATAAAGTGACCACTTAATGAAATTGTGAGTATCTAGCAAAGTGCTTTAGAAATGTGTATGACTAATGGAAAAGAATAACATTATATAGGTATTTTATTAATTAATCAACGTTGAGTCATACATATTTAATTGTAATTAATTACCCTGTAACTTCAATGTTATTATTTTGTAACATTCCTGCCTAATTTGTGAATTGCACCTTTAATTTACAGGTATTCCATTAATGATATTGGTAGCTAAAAGATTGCGTGCAATAAATAATTATTGCTCTAATTGGCTTAGAGAATGTTAGACACCCATGTTTCTATGGCTAAGAATTATTTTGGTTTCTACGGTAACAGTTCACATGTCTTTTCTACAGAGACTTTTCATTTGTTAACATCACAGCTAGTCATTTTTACTTCCATGTTTTTACAATTTCCAGACAATTTATGGTTATGGGACATTAATCTATGTAATAACTAAATCAATTAATTTTCAAGTACAACTAATACTTTTTTCTACTGTAAATCCCAACAGAATTTTATGTTTAATGCTATTTCCAAAAAAGCATACATTTGCATTGCAAAACAATGTACATTAAATTTTCTACAAGTTCTGAAAATTTTAAGTTAAAGGGACATGATACCCAAATGTTAAAAACATTTGAAAGTGATGTAGCATAGCTGAAAAAAAGTTAATTCGAAAATGTAACCTGAACATCTCAGGAAATTTGAGGTAAAATATCTTACTTTTTTACAAAGTATTCACACACCACTGTAAAGAGACTTTAAGCAGCCAGTCAGGATACTTGTCCCAGGACTTGCAAGGGAAGTGTGCATCTGGCATGTGCAGGCACAGTCATGTTATTTTCCTATTCAGTTTAAGTAAGTTCTATGAAATCTAATGAGATCACAGCAAAGAAAAATGATTACCTCAGCAAGGTTGTTGCTGATTAGCTATTTTTTTTTTCTTTTCAATTTGTACAGCAGCTAAAGTATAAATGTTTACACAGCACTTACTCTGGTGAGCTGAAGACATTTTGAGGTAAAATATTTTCCTTTTTTATATTAAGATGTTCAGGTGATATTCTCTTGTCAGCTTTTTTACAGTTATGCTGCATCATATTTAAGTGATTTAGTATATAAGTATTATGTCCCTTTAATATTTTGTTTTCTGTTTTTAAACTAGAGAAATTAAAAATTTCAATATATCATTAGAAACTTGTGTCAGATCTGAAGCAAAATATACCAAAATTACAAATAAAAGGTTATTGAGTTTATTTAAATTTTGTTGAAATTCTATAATTGAAAACAAAAAAACAAAAACATGGATATTCTATTTTTCTTTAAACATAACAATTAAAAACAAAATATACTTTATTATCACAATGACCAACATACATTACCAATTTTTTACTGTAACATAGGAATTTCAGAAGTACAATTGGCGTGATATTTAATGAGGATATTCCAATGCTGAACTGGTCAGAGAGACCACTCATGAATGATAGGGCGCTTGAATTGGCTTAGATATCATCAACAAGAAATGGCAGGTATATCTTAGGGAAACCTAAGGCAAGTGTTTTCTCACCAAGGGACTAAATTCTATAAAGTTTGCAAGTCTAGATGTGGTTTTCCACACCAACCCTTGCAGGGACAGCCCTCATGGAATTCTATAAAAAATTGAGACAATTTCTATAATGAGAGCTCTCTGCTAGGTAAAAGTTCGCAATGGTGTATACAGAGAAGTAAACCGTGTGTTTTAAAACTTGAATATTACACTTAATACAAACCAAATTACGCTGTTTTTAGTGCACTGTACCTTAAATTCCTTGCAATTTTCATATGCATAGGTTTTCTTTTTGGAATAATTAGTGTTTTACATAGTTTGTTGAAAACTCGCCACCTTGACCACTAATTGGCGATAAAAAACAGTGAGAACTGTAGTGCTAAAATATTTATAGAATTACGCTGGAATTTGAGAGAAAATTTCATATACGCCTATGTTCAGCCCATTTGACAAATAATGACAATTACGCTTTGTATTTTGTACTTTTAAGTATGAATTTCTTGCTTTTTTTGCACATCCAATGTACTTTAAATTACAATTTACACTTTGCATAGTTAATAAAACTTATTCCTGTGTAATTTACATACAAATTTATTTGTTGAACAGTTTGCTACGATTTTTGATACACCTTAATAATACAATTTTTCCTTACATTTTTTTGTGAGCGCAAGGTTGTGATCAACCCTTTACAGCCAAATACAAGAACATGATTGTGATCAATCCTTTACTGCAAAAAAAAAGAGCAAGGTTGTGATCAATCCTTTAGAGCCAAAAACAAGCACATGATTGTGATCAATCCTTTAACGAAAAAAACAAGTGCAATATTGTGATCAATCCTTTACTGTCAAAAAAAGCGCAAGGTTGTGATCAACCCTTTATTGCCAAAAACAAGCACATGATTGTGATTAACCCTTTACAGCAAAAAACAAGTGCAAGATCGTGGTCAATCCTTTACTGCTAAAAAGGGGCAAGGTTGTGATCAACTGTTTACTGCCAAAAACAAGCCCATGATTGTGATCAATTCTTTACTGCCCAAAACAAGCACATAATTGTGATTAACCCTTTACTGTCAAAAACAAGTGCATGATTGTGATTAACCCTTTACTTCCAAAACAAGTGCATGATTGTGATTAACCCTTTACTGCCAAAACAGGTGCATGATTGTGATTAACCTTTACTGCCAAAAACAAGTGCATGATTGTGATCAATCCTTTACTGCCAAAATCAAGTGCATGATTGAGATCAACCCTAAAGTGCTAAAATCAAGTGTAAAACTGTGACCAACCCTTTACTACAAAAAACAATTTAATGATTGTGATCAATCCTTTTCTGCCAAAAACAAGTGCATGATTGTGATTAACCCTTTACTGTCAAAAACAAGTGCATGATTGTGATTAACCCTTTACTGCCAAAAACAAGTGCATGATTGTGATTAACCATTTACTGCCAAACCAGGTGCATAATTGTGACTAACCCTTTACTGCCAAAAAGAAGTGCATGATTGTGAATAACCTTTTACTGCCAAAAACAAGTGCATGATTGTGATCAATCTTTTACTGCCAAAAAAGAGCAAGGTTGTGATTAATCCTTTGCAGCCCAAAACAAGCACATGATTGCGATCAACCCTTTACTGACAAAAACAAGTGCAATATTGTGATAAATCCTTTACTGTCAAAAAAGCACAACGTTGTGATCAACCCTTTACAGCCAAACACAAGCACATGATTGTGATCATTCCTTTACTGCCAAAAAAAGAGAAAGGTTGTGATCAATCCCTTACAGCCAAAAACAAGCACATGATTGTGATCTTTCCTTTACAGCCAAAAACAAGTGCAATATCGTTATCAATCCTTTACTGTCAAGAAAAGTTTAAGATCGTGATCAATCCTTTACTGTCAAAAAAGCACAAGGTTGTGATAAACCCTTTACAGCCAAACACAAGCACATGATTGTGATCAATCCTTTATTGCCAAACAAAAGTGAAAGGTTGTGATAAACCCTTTACTGCCAAAAACAAGCACATGATTGTGATCAACCCTTTTACTGCCAAAAACAAACACATGATTGTGATCAACCCTTTACAGCAAAAAACAAGTGCAAGATTGTGGTCAATTCTTTACTGCCAAAACAAGTGCATGATTGTGATTAATTCTTTATTGTCAAAAACAAGTGCATGATTGTGATTAACCCTTTACTGCCAAAAACAAGTGCATGATTGTGATTATCCATTTACTGCCAAACCAAGTGCATGATTGTGATTAAGCCTTTACTGCCAAAAACAAGTGCATGATTGTGAATAACCTTTTTACCGAAAAAAACAAGTGCATGATTGTGATCAATCCTTTACTGCCAAAAAGAGCAAGGTTGTGATCAATCCTTTACATCCAAGAACAAGCACATGATTGTGATCAACCCTTTACTGCCAAAAACAAGTGCAAGATTGTGATCAATCCTTTACTGTCAAAAAAGTGCAAGGTTGTGATCAACCCTTTACAACCAAACACAAGCGCATTATTGTGATCAATCCTTTACTGCCAAAAAAACAAGTGCTTGATTGTGAATAACCTTTTACTGCCAAAACAAGTGCATGGTTGTGATCAATCCTTTACTGCAAAAAAAGAGCAAGGTTGTGATCAACCCTTTACAGTCAAACACAAGCACATGATTGTGATCAATCCTTTACTGCCAAAAAAGAGCAAGGTTGTGATCAATCCTTTACAGCTAAAAACAAGCACATGATTGTGATTAATCCTTTACAGCCCAAAACAAGTGGGATATCGTAATCAATCCTTTACTGTCAAAAAAACGCAAGGTTGTAATCAACCCTTTACTGCCAAAAACAAGCACATGATTGTGATCAACTCTTTTACTGCCAAAAAACCCACATGATTGTAATCAACCGTTTACAGCAAAAAACAAGTGCAAGATTGTGGTCAATCCTTTACTGACAAAAAGGTGCAAGGTTGTGATCAACCATTTACTGCCAAAAACAAGCACATGATTGTGATCAACACTTTACTAATAAAAACAAGCACATGATTGTGATCAATCCTTTACTGCCCAAAACAAGCACATGATTGTGATTAACCCTTTACTGTCAAAACAAGTGCATGATTGTGATTAACCCTTTACTGCCAAAAACAAGTGCATAATTGTGATCAATACTTTACTGCCAAAATCAAGTGCATGATTGTGATCAACCCTAAAGTGCTAAAAACAAGTGTAAAACTGTGACCAACCCTTTACTACAAAAAACAATTTCATGATTGTGATCAATCCTTTTCTGCCAAAAACAAGTGCATGATTGTGATTAACCCTTTACTGCCAAAAACAAATGCATGATTGTGATTAATCCTTTACTGTAAAAAACAAGTGCATGATTGTGATTAATCCTTTACTGTCAAAAACAAGTGCATGATTGTGATTAACCCTTTACTGCCAAAACAAGTGCATGATTGTAAATAACCATTTACTGCCAAACCAAGCGCATAATTGTGATTAACCCTTTACTGCCAAAAACAAGTGCATGATTGTGATTAACCCTTTACTGCCAAAAATAAGGTTATGATTGTGATCAATCCTTTTACTACAAAAAACAAGTTAACGATTGTGATCAACCCTTTAGTGTCCAGTGCTTGTTGTTATTTCCTGACTCAGACAGGACCCTGGAGGGGGAAGAGGCTGTCTGGATAGAGCTGGTGGATGTAGATTGTACAGTTACAACAGTGAGAGAGTTAACACCTATGTGACACTGTTAGGACCAGTTAGTTCCATTAAGAAATAGCTGCTATTTGTAAGATGTAATATGATTGAGTACCTGGGTTTAAACATAGATCCAGAGTTAAAGACCAGGAGAACATGTCTGTTGTCAGTAGGGTTGCCACTGTGGGCCATTGTCCTCTTCCCAACTATAATTAGAATTATTTGTCTGAAGCGTTCCCTGGAGCATTGGTTAAAAGGTAGACAGAGTACTTCTGGTGAAAATCAAGCACGGATACTTCTCTAAATATCCTAATTGTCTTTACAATAACGCTATGGCTTTTACTTTTGTCTGCAATAACTGAAATGAACATGAGTTTTTTTTCACAAACACATTTTATTAAATTTAGACAATAGTCTTGAAATATCAACAACACTGAATTAATTAGCTGTTATGTCCTACTTTCTGTTTTGCTTCCTTGAAGGTTTGTGAAAATCTTTGCAAAAGTCCCTGCAATAGCCCTGTTTCTTATAGATTTTAAAGGGACAGTCTACTTCAGAATTGTTATTGTTTAAAAAGATAGATAATCCCTTTATTACCCATTACCCAGTTTTGCACCACCAACACTGTTATATTAATACACTTATTACTTCTGCAGACTGCCCCCTTTTTTTTAGTTCTTTTGACAGACTTGCATTTTAGCCAGTCAGTGCTGACTCCTAGGTAACTCCACGTGCATGAGCACAATGTTATCTATACGGCACACATGAAGTAGCGCTGTCTAGCTGTGAAAAACTGTCAACATGCATTCAGATAAGAGGTGGCCTTCAAGGGCTTAGAAATTAGCATATGAGCCTACCTAGGTTTAGCTTTGAACTAAGAATACCAAGAGAACAAAGCAAATTTGATGATAAAAGTAAATTGGACAGTAGTTTAACATTATATGCCCTATCTGAATCATGAAAGTTTAATTCTAGACTGGCCCTTTAATGTACTAAAAGGGACATAAAACCCCAAAAATGTATTTCATGACTCTTATAGAGCACACAATTTTAAACAACTTTCCAATTTACTGCTATTATCAAATTTGCTTCATTCTCTTGATATCTTTGGTTGAAGGAAAAGCAATGCACAACAGGGGGTTCGTGGAACAAAATGCATGAGCCAATGACAATAAGCATATAGGTGCAGCCACCAATCAGCAGCTAGTTCCCTGCAGTGCATTGCTACTTCGAGTCTCCTTGGTATAATTTTCAACAAAGAATACCAAGAGAATGAAAAAAATTAGATAATAGAAGTCAATTGGAAAGTTGTTTAAAATGGCATCCTCTGTCTGAATCACCAAAGAAAAAACTTGGGTTTCATGTCCCTTTAACTAAATGTTGCTGTTATATCATTTACTTGCTAAAGAGCTTGCGTATTAGTTGAAAGTAAATGCAAATGTGTAAGCACAATCGTGATTTACGCTTGCCGAGTTAGCGCATCTTCAGAACTCTGGTTAACGTTACGATAGACAATAGAAGTGGAAAAGATACTTCAAAAATACATTTAAAAGTACAGTAAAAATCACAATAACACTGCTAAAAAATTATCAATAAAAAATATTGCACAAAAAAATTATAAGGTCTCAAAGATATAAGGTCTCAGAAGGACTGTAAAGGGCTTTAACATAGGGATACATATACAGGTCTAACTATATCATATTTATGAGTATTTGGTAATGAATGTTAGTTTAGAATAAATTTCTTTCTTTTGGTCTCTAGACCTTAAAGGGATAATAAACCCCCCCAAAAAATTATATGACTTGAATAGAACATACAATTTTAAACAACTCTCCAATTTACTTCTATTATCAAATTTGCTTAATTCTCTTTTTATCCTTTGCTGAAGGAACAGCATTGCACTACTGACATCTAGCTGAACACATCTAGTCAGCCAATCACAAGAGACAAATGTGTGTCCCACTAGCGTAGGATATGTGCGTATTCTTTTTCAACAAGGGATACCAAGAGAACAAAACACATTTGAAAATAGAAGTGAATTTAAAAGTGTCTTAAAATGACCTGATCTATCTGAATCATGCTGGTTTAATTTTGACTTTCCTACCCCTTTAATAATGCATTCCTGTTTAACTTATCTACCTCTCCCATGACATTCTTAACAAAAGTCTTGGGGTACCCTCTAGTCAGGAACAACAAAGGTTGGCTAGTGGAATTTGGATTCATTATTTTGGTATGTTTGTGTGTGAACCTCCTTTTTTCTTTGGGTTTAGCCCCCATGCTTATAAAATTAGTTTCTGTATTAGGCGAATATGTTTCCTTAGCCTGCACTCGTTGTATGTTCTCAATAAATGGATAAAAAGTGTCATTTTTATCCAAGCAGGGCATAATGGGAGTCTACAATGGACAATGCATGCTTGTATTTTTTTATTTAGCGTGTGAGTGCCCATATAGATCAATGTGTTACACCTCTTAAAACCCTAAAACAATAGATGAGGCAAAATAAATAATCTACCTAATAAACAAGGGAGTGCCAGATTAAACTATTGTGAGGGCCACATATGGCCCCAGGGCGGGTAGTGTGAGATCACTGCTCTCATGAGTATTTTTATTATTTCTCCCTTGATTGTGGAAAACTACCTGTAAATGAGTTTGTGCACTGCTCTAAGTAATCAGTGTAGTTGGTTCAGACATTTTAGACGATTTAGCCAGTTTGGGGCAAGCACAATTTATCCATTCATTTAATTTACGAAGCATTACGTTGTGAGGTTAACATCTCTTTAATTAAATTTTTAACCCAAACTGGTCAACTGTAGGGAAACAATTAGCAATGTGTCCCAAAGCTCAAATAATATTAATGGGGCAGTAAAGTCAAAATTAAGCATTCATGATTCTGATAGAGCCTGAAATTTTAAACGACTTTCCAATTGTTCTCTATTATAAAATTAGCTTTGTTCCCCTTGTATCCTTTGTTAAAGGGTAAACATAAGTAGGCTAACAGGAGCTTAGGAGCGTGCACGTGTCTTTAGCTCTCTTTGGCAGCAGTGTCTGCAACTATGTATAAACATTTTTGCAATCTCTGCTGCCAGATGGCTAAATACACGCACGCTACAGAGCTAATGTAGCATTATTTTTTAACAAAGGATACCAAAAGAACTAAGCAAAATTTATAATATGTCATTTGGTAAATTGTTTAAAATGCCATGCTCTATCCAAACTATTTAAGTTGCATTATGAGTTTACTGTCCCTTTAATATTTAATCTCCCAGTATTGTATGATTTTCCTGTAAAGATCCTGGAGTACCTTTATCATTATGTATAGGGAAATTAGCCAGAACCTGCAACATTGTACACCGCGATTGGTTAGCTCAGAGCACAAGATCATTTACATCAGTCTCTGATTGGTCACAGCAAAGGAGTTCGGAATTCCATTAGGCTTCTAAAAGTTTAAATGTCCTTGATTTGCAAAGCTTTGTAAACTGAGCCAAGAACACGACTGAACCCATTCCTTTTGCAGATCTGTGCCTAATTGCTGATATATGCTGAGAATTTAAAGGAACAGTAAATACAATACATCTGCATAATCAACAGATGTATTATGACAAGACAATGCAATAGTACTTATGGGCTGATTTATTAAAGTGCGAGCGGACATTGGGCGCCATGTATTAAGAGGCGGGCGGACAGCTTCTTAACTCGCGAACTGTCCGCCCGCCTCCGCTACACACGGGCAGCGGATCTATTGATCCGCTTGCCCGTATGTACCATTACACACTCATCGGAGTGTGTAATGCCCGCCCCTTCAATCGCGCGAACAATCACGCGACTGAAGGGGCTGTCAATCACAGAGAGCGAGCGTGCTCTCGGTGATTTTGCTTCGCCACCTAAGAGGTGGTGTAGGCTGTAGGAAGCAGCGGTCTAATGACCGCTGCTTCTTACACTGCGGGAAGCAGGCTCGCATATGCAAACCTGCCCCGCAAAGGCTCCGGAGCAGCTTTCGCTGCTTTGTACATGGAGCCCATGATACGATGATACAGCATAAGCTGTCAGCATTTATCATTGCACAAGCAGTTCTGGTGAACTGCTTGTGCAATGCGCCCCCTGCAGATTCACGGCCAAGGGGTGTCAATCAGCCCGATTGCATAGGATCGGGCGGATTAATGTCTGCAGCCTCAGAACAGGCGGACAAGTTATGGAGCAGCGGTCTTTGCTGTTTCAGGCGAGCCTGAAGGCCCGACTGGAAACTGGGACATGAAGCTCCATTCAGAGCTTGATAATTCGGCCAATATGTCTGAACTTCAAATAGTAGATTTGTTTTCTGACAAATTTCACAGTTATGTTTATTTCCACTCCACCTGTATCATGTGACAGCCATCAGCCAATCACAAAGGCATATACGTATAGTCTGTGAATTCTTGCACATGCTCAGTAGGTGCTGGTGACTCAAAAAGTGTAAATATAAAAAGACTGTGCACATTTTGTTAATGGAAGTAAATTTGAAAGATGTTTAAAATTGCTGCTCTATCTGAATCATTAAACTTTAATTTTTACTTGAATGTCGCTTTAATGTCCATTTAAACAGAACAAAAATAATATAATTCTAGTTTTACAAATGTTTTTTTTGCATATAATTCTGCTAATAATGCTTGGTAATCATATAATTATGTTATGTAGCATAACCTTCCACCTCAATGTACAGAATTGAGAGAGATTTGCTTAAAACACAAAGGAAATTAAAATATTTGCATATAAACCTAAATAAATTATTCAGAACCAACAAATATTTTAAAAAGTGTTCTCATTACATTGCTGTTTGCCCAAACAGGCGTTTTTTTCATTCTGTTGGAAATTAATCAGGATTTGTGACTTGTGTTGCTTCTGAAAATAGCTAGAAACGTGCTCTGATGTAGTATCATGAAAAGCTGGAAGTAATTTTAAGCTACATGGAGGGAAAGGGCAAGTTTGATAATATCGACATAAACATATCTCAACAGAGTCATTTTATTAAAATACATTACATAGTACTTTCCATGCAGCAGGTTTTCTTGGCAATGAGATTAACAAACAAAAAAAAGTCTCTCAAGGACTATAGTGTATCGTTTCTTTCAGTTTAATGACCATATTCTAGTAAAAATTAAACTTTCACAATTCAGATAGAGCAGACAATTTTCAGCGACTGTCTAATTTACTCCTATTATCAAATTTTCTTCATTCTCTTGGTATCTTTATTTGAAAAACAAGAATGAAAGCTTAGGAGCCGGCCTATTTTTGGTTCATCAACTGGGTAGCACTTTCTGATTGGTGTCTAAATGTAGCCATCAATCAGCAAGTGCTACCCAGGCTCTGAACCAAAAATGGGCCGGCTCCTAAGCTTACATTCAAATAAAGATAGCAAGAGAACGAATACAAATTTGTAATCAGAGTACATTAGAAAGTTGCTTAAAATTGCATGCTCTATCTGAATCATGAAAGTTTAATTTTGACTACACTATTCCTTTAACAAAAAAAGTCTCAGTTCAAATTGAGTCAATAAACACAGACAAAAGCTTCAGGGTCTAATCATTAAAAACTCGCTGGCATGGAGAGAAATCTTGCCAAAAAAATTTCGGGCTTTTTGGAGAATTATTTGGCAATGTAGATGTTTCTCTTTCACATCCAGAACTCAGCACAGAGAGATAAAAACCTTGCGGTACTGACAAGACTTATAAGACCGTTTTTTTAAAATATGATCTTTCTTTATTCATTTTTCGAAGCTAGAGTATCACAAAAGTATCAATACATATACAAAGAAGGTTGTCACAAATTTGTCATAGTATCAGTACCAAGGCAATAATGCACAAAAATTATATTATCCTCTTACAATAACATGTAGAAATATTTTACTTGATATGTTCAAATAGAACTAGATTAATTATCCCGCAGCCAGTATCAGACCAGTTACATGTGCAGAAAAAAATAAAATAAAATAAATATATATATATATATATATATGTATACACACATATATTTTATATTCCAATGTTCTTCACATAGGGGGAAAAGTTTTATGTATTTTTAGATATTCCTATATACATATATATGCCTATATACACACATATATATATATATATATATATATATATATATATAGTATATAAAGATATATATTTTTACAAAAATACATCAGATATATAGAAATATCTATTTAAAAATAAATATAAAATTTTCTTCTATGGGAAGAACAATGGAATATAAAATATGCATACATGAACTACCTTCGGTGTAGTTGGTGTAATGCGTGTTGGGTTAGCGCACGAACGATAATTTTTTTTCCAGTTTGCGCTCACATAGAAACATAGATATTGACGGGCAGATAAGAGCCATAGGCCCAGCAAGTCTGACCCATATTTCAATGTTATTTGCTGCTTTTTATCTTGGCTGCCATTTTGACTCACCTGTTCTCCTTGCCTGTAGCAGAGTGTGTAATGGTGCTCACTACTCCCAGGCTCCCTCTTATAGCCAATTTGGAGAACATCATCAGAGAGAGACAGGTTGCAGTCTCAGGATGATGATGTCACTCCCAATTTAATTGCCTCAGTCCTGTTTGCCATTGCCCTTACGTTGTCTCTGATTCCTCTGTGAGTTCCTGTCTTCTTCTGGCAGTGTTTGCGCATGAGTGAAAGTTCTAAATATCGTTCCACTTGTAATCTGGCCCTAAACGTTTGTGCCTGGGGTTTTACCGGGGAATGGGACTTTATAGGCTCAAAAAAAAGTGTTATATCCAGAGACCTAATAACATTTATTTTATTGTAGACAAGTCCCTCTCTTAAAAAAAGATATGAATTTTTCTGTATAGTCATGTGATCACTGTGGTAACAGCGGTCACCTTGCAAGGAAAAAAGTGCTTTTATGTCTGTACCGCACAAAGGAGCCTCTAGTTTATATTAAAATACCCAAAAGCCTATATGGTCCCCTATTTCATACAGGGTCGGCTCCAGAACTAATGAAATGGGGGGGGGGGGGGCATTTTTTTCACGAGGGGGCACGCATTTACAAAGCATGTATGAGAGTCAAAATAAGAGCAGACCTACATATTCTGCAGGAAAGTGTAGCTTCTTGCTGGCTTTTCCCCCACTTTTAACATTTGGAGAATATGTGCTAAATCACTAGGTTAAAGAATGAAGTCTAAATCCTATGCAGTGCACTTAAACAGAGCCATTAAACTTGAGATCCTCAGTGCAATAGTTCCTTAAAAACAATTCACCCCTTAATCACCATGATCCAAAACCCTTAAACTCATTCTCAAATCTCAATCATGTCCCCTAAACAGCCATGAACCCCAAACCCCCCAATGCAATTAACCCCTTTGTTTGCAATAGCAGTGAGGATACTAGGTTTTCAGGTACTGGTAACTTTGTAAATTAGATTTAGCTTTACCTGTATCGCAATAACTAACGGATATCAGGCTACTTAATACAACCTACGTACTGTGAACCTATAAGAATATGATTGTTTCATATAAATATAAGTCTATAAATGGCTACCGGCTTCTATCGACGCCTCAAAAGTGCACAGTGATCTTAGGCCCTCACGATAGTTAGGTAAAATGAATAGGGTTAAAGACAAGTACAAAAAATCTCTAATTAACTTCCAATTCCAAATAAGAGGTTAAGACACGGAGCTCCTTGCAGATGCGTGATGCGACCTCACAGTTCGGCAGCTAAATCCGCCCCCAGCATGCAGCATTACATAACAATTCATTATTTTATTTATTATTTTTGAGGGGGCAAACCATTCCATTTGGGTGGGCATTGCCCCCCAATGCCCTCCCTTGGAGCCAACCCTGATTTCATATATGGCTACCCTTGATGACAATTTAGTAAGGTTTATCACAGTGACAACAGAGATCGCATGGCCATTTTCAATATCATTTACTAAAATCATAACAAAAATATACATTATTTTTTTATATTTTTCCTTATTTGCTATCTTATATGCCACAAAATATAAATATAATGGGCCAGATTACAAGTGGAGCGCTAATTTATCGCGCATGCAAATGGGCAAATTTGCCTTTTTGCGAGCACACAATAAATAACTAGCCATTACAAGTGGCTGGTTAAAGTACTCTGGTTAATTTTGTAAATGCCCACCAAATGCCCCCCATATACAGTGTAGTGTATTTTATTAAAAAATAAAAATTGTAGCATTTTTATTTTTTAATAAAATAACTGCACCAGGCAGTTTTTGGGGGTAAAGTTGGCAGGTGTGGGGTGTTAGAAAAAATACGGCACTGAAAAGTGCCTTTACATTGCGGTTTATGGGAACTGTGTGTTCCCAGTAAATATATATGTACAGTATATGCTTATATCTATTTATGTGTTAATATGCTTATATGTTGTGGTTAAAGTCATATATTGGGTAATCCTAGCATTACCCGGGTAATGCTAGGATTACCCAAGCGGGTGTCGGTACAGCCCAATGTAAGATCATAAAAACCCTCAGACTGATTGAGGCTTTACCCACAGCCACTTGGGTAATCCTAGGATTAGCCGGATTACTGACGTTACCCGTAACATATATACACATATTAACACATAAATATATATGTATATAAGAATATATTTAATATTGCTGCCATCACTGCGCTACTTGCCCCCTTCGCTGCGCTTCGGTTCTGTGCTGTCTCTGACGGCATCAGAACGAGGCTCCCTTTGGAGCCTATGGAAGAGCGTTCTTGTGATATTGGATAATATGGAAAATACAAATTTCTAATTTACTTCTATTATCAAATTTGATTTGTTCTCTTGGTATCCTTTGTTGAAACGCATATCTAGGTAGGCTCATGAGCAGCAATGTACTACTGGAAACTAGTTGCTGATTGGTGGCTGCACATATATGCCTCTTGTTATTGGCTCACCAGATGTGTTTAGCTAGCTCCCAGTAGTGCATTGCTGCTCATGAGCCTACTCTTCAACAAAGGTTACTTAGAAAAACAAAGCAAATTTGATAAGGGAAGTAAATTGGAAAGTTATTTGAATTTGGATGCTCTGAGTCACAAAAGTTTAATTTTGACCCTACCATCCCTTTACCCCTTAACGACCGACGACGTACAGAGTCGTACTACAAAAAAGTTTGTTAATGACCAAGGACGTACCCTATATGTCGTCAGGGGTTTCAATCGGTGGAAGCAATCCTGATCGCTTCCAGCCGCTTTCAGGGTATTGCAGCGATGCCTCGATATTGATGGGTGGGAGCCATTGCAGGGAAGCGGGTGGGCGGCCATCGCTGGAGGAAACATGTCAGAGGGGGGCAGGATCATGTGCGGTGGCACCAGGAGCATGCACGGGCACAGGCGCGCGCTCAGGACCGGAGGTGGGTGTGCGCATAGGGGCGCTACACTATGGGGTAAATTGTTAAGGGAAGAAGGGAGAGAGGAGGGGGTAACCTTTTATCTAAGGGATCTGGGAGGGGGTAGGAGGTAGGTTATTGAGGGGGGGCAGCTACACTACAGAAAAAAAAAATATTTTTATTTTAACAAGAAAAGCTAATTATATGGCAAAATGGGTACTGGCAGACACCTGCCAGTACCCAAGATGGCGGACAATAAGATAGCCGGGGAAGGGTTAGAGAGCCGTTTGGGGTGAATCCGGGAGGTTGGAGGCTAAGGGGGGATCCTACACAGCAGAATATATCTTTAAAATAATAATAATAATAAAAAAAAGCCTTTAATTTTAGTACTTGCAGACTTTCTGCCAGTACTTAAGATGGCGGGACAATTGTGGGGTGGGGGAGGAAAGAGAGCTGTTTGGGAGGGACCAGGGGGTGGGATGTGTCAGGTGGGAGGCTGATCTCTACACTAAAGTTAAAATTAACCCTACAAGCTACCCAAGTAACCCCTTCACTGCTGGGCATAATACAAGTGTGGTGTGCAGCGGTATTTAGCGGCCTTCTATATACCAAAAAGCAATGCCAAAACTATATATCTGCTATTTCTGAACAAAGGGGATCCCATAGAAGCATTTACAACCATTTGTGCCATTTCAGAAAGGTAAAAATAGCCCTGGTCCAAATGGTCACAAAATTGAAAAGTGCTCTTATCACTAAGAGGTTAAAAAGGTCTGGTGTCCAGAACTAGAAAAGTTATTTTTTTTTAGAAGAAAAATAAACCAATTCAATTCAAATATGTGTGTGCGTATAGGATAAATAGATTATAATTGTCAAATTTGCATCTATTTTTGTGCTTTAGTGCCATAGTATTAATATTACATAACTGATGCTAGTAATTATTGTGTTTGAGGGAGCAACTACAATTAAAGATGAGATTTTCTTTTTTTTAATTTAATTTCTTCTTTTATCTGCTTTTTATAAATAAACACAGACAAAGTATGGACAGTCTCCATCTGCATCTTAACATAAAAACGGAAAACCATCTGCACTATCAATATTCTGAACGCAGTAATTTTTCTCTGTTTCAATTTCGTGGATATCCTGTTCCCAAATGCGTCTCGTTTTAATCCTCTGTTCGTTCACACTATTGATAGAGAAAGTTAATTTCTTAGATTTATGTTGCTAAAATTGCATTTGTTTCAAATGTCAAACTTAAGTTCAGCTAAAAAACAAAAACAATTAACATTTAGAGCTACACAGAAAATTGATTCTAGAGTATGATATTAGGTGCATGGAGATAAGATTTGTTTTACAATAAAAATATAAAAAAAATATTTATGGAAAATGTATTTTTAATTATTTGAATTTTTTTTATGCGACTAAGTCCAAAATGAACTCTCTCGATTACAATATTTTCGAATTACTCTTTAGATTTTGAAAATAAGGATTGACTGTTAATTTTATTAAATGAAAATAATCACAATTACTGAGGCTCTTAATCATTCCAATGATATTTGACTTTTATTTTCCCATAACAGCACTGCTAACAACTGATAATGGCTGTCGATCACAGAAAAAGGTATTGATAAACAAAACAAAACTGTGCAACAAATATTCAAACCCAAAATTGTCAATTCACTCTCTTTTTACATTAAAGGGACACTAAGCCCATTTTTTTTTCTTTCATGATTTGGATAGAGCATGCAATTTTAAGCAACTTTCTAATTTACTCCTATTATCAATTTTTCTTCGTTCTCTTGTTTTTTTTGGTTCAGCACACTGGGTAGTGCTTGCTGAATGACGGGTACATTTAGTCGCCAATCAGCAAGTGCTACCCAGGTGCTGAACCAAAAAAGCTTAAATTCCTACTTTTCAAATAAAGATCGCAAGAGAATGAAGAAAAATTGATAATAGGAGTAAATCACTAAGGCCTCTCTTCCATTGAGTCGTTAAAAATGGAGCCGTAAGCTACCAAAGCGGCCGACAGCTAAAAGTAATTTACGGCTCCATTTTAGTACCAGGTTTCCATTGAAATATTTTGCGGATAGCGTGCAGTCGCTCTTTTCGTGTAGCTGTAAGTTACCGTTGTGTTAACACTTCCATCTGATGTCGGATTTCTTGAAAATCAATTAGCTGCTAAGGTAACCCAACCTTACGCTATAGAATTTACGTTTAACGTCCGTGCTCCTTACCGGTGATCACCTCTCAAGAAAAATAAAGATACACTTATCCATATTTTTAATAATCAAATACTATTTTTTAATATAATTATATTTACCACTTCATAAATATAAGTAATATGTATTGCTGCCCTAGGCATAGGTCTAGTTTGCATTCTGTAGATATGTTTTTGCATATATTATTATATTTAAATATATACTGATATTTCTATTAGAATATAAGTTCAACTATTTCTATACATGAGACAACAATAAATATTACTTATAACAATTTATTTCTACATTAAAACACTTGCATTATTTGCAAGTTTTATAATTTCAATAGAAAATAGGTCTCAAAAAGCACAATTTTCCTCTTTTACACCTAGTTGAGCTGGGTGTAATATTTCTCAATGTATCGACAGCCTCCGACAGTATATTAACGGTTTGCGCTTTCATTGGAAACCTGGTATAATTTATTGATTAACGGCTTCTATTACTTTCTATGGTATGCGAAGATTTTTTCGGCAGCCGGAGTCCAGCTGCCGATATTGAGGTATAACGCGCCATTGGAAACAGTCGATAAACGATATTGCTTTCGACAGCATATTTAACGGTTTGCCGTTTAATCGCTGTAACGCAACCCTTTGATGTCTATGGGGAAAAAAAGTTTAAATAAACCTAAAACCCTAACATAAACCCCTAGTCTAAACACCCCTAATCTGCTGCCCCCAACATCACCGTCACCAAATTTTTTTTTATTAACCCCTAAACCTCTGGCCTCCCACATCACCGCCACTAAATAAACCTATTAACACCTAAACCATCAGCCCCCCACATCACAAAAAACTAAATAAAACTATTAACTCCTAAACCTATCACCCCCTAACTTTATAGTAAAATTACAATATCCCTATCTTAAAATAAATAAAAACTTACCAGTGAAATTAAAAAAACCTAAGTTTAAACTAACAATTAACCTAAAATAACTATTATACTAAAATTAAAATAACTACCAATTAAATAAACTAAATTACACATTAAAAGAACCTAACACTACTTAAAAAATTAATCTAAAATTACAAAAAATCAAAAATACTAAATTACAAAAAATAACAAACACTAAATTACAAAAAATAACAAACGAAATTATCCAAAATAAAAACAATTACACCTAATCTAATAGCCCTATAAAAATAACCCCCCCCAAAAAAAACCCTAGCCTACAATAAACTACCAATAGCCCTTAAAAGGGCCTTTTGTAGGGCATTGCCCTAAATAAATCAGCTCTTTCACCTGAAAAAAAATACAAGACCCCCCAACAGCAAAACCCACCACCCAACCAACCCCTCAAAATAAAAAACCTAAGCTACCCATTGCCCTGAAAAGGGCATTTGTATGGGCATTGCCCTTAAAAGGGCATTTAGCTCTTTTGCATTGCCCTGAAAAGGGCATTTAGCTCTTTAAAAAAAGCCCAAACCCTAATCTAAAAAAAAAACACACCCAAAGAACCCCCAAAATAACAAACCTAACACTTACCCCTGACGATCCACTTACAGTTTCTTAAGTCCGGACATCCAGGTGGTGAGAAGTCTTCATCCAGGCAGCGAGGTCTTCATCCATCCAGGCGGCGTCTTCTATCTTCACCCAGGCGGCATCTTCTATCTACATCCCAGCGGCGTCTTCTATCTTCCTCCCGGCGGTGCGGAGCGGGTTCAAGACATCCGGCGCGGAGCATCCTCTTCATACGGTCGCCGCCGTACACTGAATCTTCAATGCAAGGGAGCCTTTTCAAAATGGCGTCCCTCTCATTCCTATTGGCTGATTTGATTTTTGAAATTTAAATCAGCCAATAGGATGAGAGCTACTGAAATCCAATTGGCTGTTCAAATCAGCCAATAGGATGAGAGCCACTGAAATTCTATTGGCTATTCAAATCAGCCAATAGAATTTAAGTGTTTTTTTTTTTTAGATTAGGGTTTGGGCTTTTTTAAAAGAGCTTAAAGCCCTTTAAAGGGCAATGCCCATAATAATGCCCTATTCATGGCAATGGGTAGCTTAGGTTTTTGTTAGAGTTAGATTTTTTATTTTCGGGGTTAGTTGGGTGGTGGGTTTGTATTTTTTTTTTCAGGTAAAAGAGCTGATTTCTTTAGGGCAATGCCCTACAAAAGGACCTTTTAAAGGGGCACTGAACCCAAATGTTTTATTTTGTGATTCAAATAGAGCATGCAATTTTAAGCAAATTTCTAAACTTTCTAATTTACTCCTATTATCAATTTTACTTCATTTTGTTGCTATCTTTATTTGAAAAAGAATGCACCTATGGTTCAGGACTCTGGACAGCACTTTTTTAATGGTGGATGATTATATCCACCAATCAGCAAGAACAACCCAGGTTGTTCACCAAAAATGGGCCAGCTTCTAAACTTACATTCTTGAATTTCAAATAAAGATACTAAGGCCTAGATTTGGAGTTTGGCGGTAGCCGTGAAAAAAACAGCGTTAGAGGCTCCTAACGCTGGTTTTAGGCTACCTCCGGTATTTGGAGTCATTAAAAAAAGGGTCTAACGCTCACTTTTCAGCCGCGACTTTTCCATACCGCAGATCCCCTTACGTCAATTGTGTATCCTATCTTTTCAATGGGATTTTTCTAACTCCGGTATTTAGAGTCGTGGCTGAAGTGAGCGTTAGAAATCTAACGACAAAACTCCAGCCGCAGAAAAAAGTCAGTAGTTAAGAGCTTTCTGGGCTAACGCCAGTTCATAAAGCTCTTAACTACTGTACTCTAAAGTACACTAACACCCATAAACTACCTATGTACCCCTAAACCGAGGTCCCCCCACATCGCCGCCACTCGATTCATTTTTTTAACCCCTAATCTGCCGACCGCCACCTACATTATACTTATGTACCCCTAATCTGCTGCCCCTAACACCGCCGACCCCTATATTATATTTATTAACCCCTAACCTGCCCCCCACAATGTCGCAGCCAGCTACCTACAATAATTAACCCCTAATCTTCCGACCGCAAAGCGCCGCCACCTACATTATAGCTATGTACCCCTAATCTGCTGCCCCTAACATCGCCGACCCCTATATTATATTTATTAACCCCTAATATGCCCCCTCAACGTCGCCTCCACCTGCCTACACTTATTAACCCCTAATCTGCCGAGCGGACCGCACCGCTATTATTATAAATCGGATTGAACTTGATTCTGATTGGCTGATTCCATCAGCCAATCAGAATATTCCTACCTTAATTCCGATTGGCTGATAGAATCCTATCAGCCAATCGGAATTCGAGGGACGCCATCTTGGATGACGTCATTTAAAGGAACCGTCATTCGTCGTTCAGTCGTCGGCCAGGATGGATGTTCCGCGTCGGAGGTCTTCAGGATCCTGCCGCTCCGCTCCGGATGGATGACGATAGAAGATCCCGCTTGGATGAAGACTTCAATCGGATGGAAGACCTCTTCTGCCCCGCATGGATGAAGACTTCTACCGGATGGAGGACCTCTTCTTGCTCCGCTTGGATGAAGAATTTGGCTCGGCTGGGTGAAGACGACTCAAGGTAGGGAGATCTTCAGGGGCTTAGTGTTAGGTTTATTTAAGGGGGGTTTGGGTTAGATTAGGGGTATGTGGGTGGTGGGTTGTAATGTTGGGGGGGGGTATTGTATGTTTTTTTTTACAGGCAAAAGAGCTGAACTTCTTGGGGCATGCCCCGCAAAGGGCCCTGTTCAGGGCTGGTAAGGTAAAAGAGCTTTGAACTTTAGTAATCTAGAATAGGGTAGGGCATTTTTTTATTTTGGGGGGCTTTGTTATTTTATTAGGGGGCTTAGAGTAGGTGTAATTAGTTTAAAATTGTTGTAATATTTTTCTTATGTTTGTAAATATTTTTTTATTTTTTTGTAACTTAGTTCTTTTTTATTTTTTGTACTTTAGTTAGTTTATTTAATTGTAGTTATTTGTAGGTATTGTATTTAATTAATTTATTGATAGTGTAGTGTTAGGTTTAATTGTAGGTAATTGTAGGTATTTTATTTAATTAATTTATTGATAGTGTAGTGTTAGGTTTAATTGTAACTTAGGTTAGGATTTATTTTACAGGTAAATTTGTAATTATTTTAACTATTTTAGCTATTAAATAGTTCTTAACTATTTAATAGCTATTGTACCTGGTTAAAATAAATACAAAGTTACCTGTAAAATAAATATTAATCCTAAAATAACTATAATATAATTATAATTTATGTTGTAGCTATATTAGGATTTATTTTACAGGTAAGTATTTAGCTTTAAATAGGAATAATTTATTTAATAAGAGTTAATTAATTTCGTTAGATTAAAATTATATTTAATTTAGGGGTGTGTTAGTGTTAGGGTTAGATTTAGCTTTAGGGGTTAATACATTTATTAGAATAGCGGTGAGCTCCAGTCGGCAGATTAGGGGTTAATAATTGAAGTTAGGTGTCGGCGATGTTGGGAGGGCAGATTAGGGGTTAATACTATTTATGATAGGGTTAGTGAGGTGGATTAGGGGTTAATAACTTTATAATAATAGCGGTGAGATCCGGTCGGCAGATTAGGGGTTAATAAGTGTAGGCAGGTGGAGGCGACGTTGTGGGGGGCAGATTAGGGGTTAATAAATATAATATAGGGCTCGGCGGTGTTAGGGGCAGCAGATTAGGGGTACATAGGGATAATGTAAGTAGCAGCGGTTTACGGAGCGGCAGATTAGGGGTTAATAATAATATGCAGGGGTCAGCGATAGCGGGGGCGGCAGATTAGGGGTTAATAAGTGTAAGGTTAGGGGTGTTTAGACTCGGGGTACATGTTAGAGTGTTAGGTGCAGACGTAGGAAGTGTTTCCCCATAGCAAACAATGGGGCTGCGTTAGGAGCTGAACGCGGCTTTTTTGCAGGTGTTAGTTTTTTTTTCAGCTCAAACAGCCCCATTGTTTCCTATGGGGCCGCGCCCGTAAGCAACTCTGGTATCGAGAGTTGCATTTGCGTTAAATATGCTCTACGCTCCTTTTTTGGAGCCTAACGCTGACATTATATGGACTCTCAATACCAGAGTTATTTTAAAGGTGCGGCCAGAAAAAAGCCGGCGTTAGCTACGCGGGTCGTTACCGACAAAACTCTAAATCTAGCCGTAAGAGAATTAATTTTTTTTATAATAGGAGTAAATTAGAAAGTTGCATAAAAATACCTGCTCTATCTGAATCACACAAGAAAACATTTGGGTTCAGTGTCCCTTTAAGGGCTATTGGTAGTTTATTGTAGGCTAGGGCTTTATTTATTTATTTTTTTTGGGGGGGGGGGGGCTTTTTTATTTTTATAGGGCTATTAGATTAGGTGTAATTGTTTTTATTTCGGATAACTTTGTTATTTTTTTTTTTTTGTAATTTAGTGTTATTTTTTTTTAGTAGTGTTAGTTGTTAGTTTAAACTTTGCGGGAGGCCAGAGGATTAGGGGTTAATAACTTTATTTAGTGGTGGCGATGCCAGGGAGCGGCTGAATAGGGGTTAACAACTTTTATTAGTGGGGCGATGTCGGGAGTGGCAGATTAGGGGTTAAAGGGATAGTCTACACCAGAATTTTTATTGTTTTAAAAGATAGATAATCCCTTTATTACCCATTTCCCAGTTTTGCATAACCAACACAGTTATAATAATATACTTTTAACCTCTGTGATTATCTTGTATCTAAGCCTCTGCAAACTGCCCCTTTTTCAGTTCTTTTGACAGACTTGCAGTTTAGCCAATCAGTGCCTGCTCCCAGATAACTTCTCGTGCTTGAGCACAGTGTTATCTATATGAAATACGTGAACTAACACCCTCTTGTGGTGAAAAACTGTTAAAATGCAATCTGAAAGAGGTGGGCTTCAAGGTCTAAGAAATTAGCATATGAACCTCCTAGGTTAAGCTTTCAACTAAGAATACCAAGAGAACAAAGCAAAATTGGTGATAAAAGTAAATTGGAAAATTGTTTAAAATTACATGCTCTATCTGAATCATGAAAGTTTATTTTGGCCTAGACTGTCCCTTTAATAACTATATTATAGTGTTTGTGATGCGGGAGGGCAACGAAATAGGGGTTAATAGGTAGTTTATAGGAGTTAGTGTACTTTGTAACATTTTAGTTATGAATGAAACACACAGCAGTTGAAGCAAAGGCACAAGAGGGTGCTTTACTTTAGTTTAATGTGTCAGACTGTTCAGCTCCTGATTGGCTGTACCAATTGCTGAAGCTTACAGGGACATCCCAGGCAAAATTGTAATCCACATGGATGCATTTCAGTTTAGAATAGAAGCTTTTTTGTAATATACATCTATTAGCAAAACTGCTTCTAATAAAAGTTATAGCTGTTTCAAAAGTGTATTTAAGTATGCACCGTGCACCAGAATTTTAAACACATCACTTGCTCATAGAGTTTAAGGTGCTTGTACCATCTGGTAATGACTCAATTTGTTAATGGCTGACATGATACAAGCCCTACTGGCACTTTGAACAGCTGCAGTATTTAAAATGCTGGTGCACTGAGAATATCTATCTATGCTTCACATGCACGTGCAGAGCAAAATGTTAACACTAAAACAGTAATAAGTTTTACTAGAAGCAATTTTTGCCAATATATGTATATTGTAAATATGTTTCTATTCAAATATATAATTAATCTATGTGCATTTAAATTTTGACTGGAATGTCCCTTTAAGTTTGACCATTTAAATGGACAGTCTACTTTAGATGTGTTATTGTTTATTAAAAAGATAGATAATCCCTTTATTACCCATTCCCCAGTTTTGCAAAATCAACACAGTTATATTAATACACTTTTTACCTCTGTGATTACCTTGTATCTAGGCCTCTGCAGACTGCCCCTTTATTTCAGATCTTTTGACAGACTTGCATTTTAACCAATCAGTGCTGACTCCTAGGTAACTCCATGCGTGTGAACACAATGTTATCTATATGGCACACAAGAACTAGCGCTGTCTAGCTGTGTCAAAATGCATTCAGATAAGAGGCAGCCTTCACTGGCTACAAAATTAGCATATGAACCTACCTAGGTTTAGCTTTCAACTAAGAATAACAAGAGAACAAAGCAAAATTGATGATAAAAGTAAATTGGAAAGTTGTTTAAAATGACATGCCCTATCTGAATCATGAAAGTTTATTTTTGACTAGACTGTCCCTTTAATAGATAAAATGCTGATTATCCTTGTTCATAAGTGTAAATAACATTAATTAGAGAGATTTATATATAAGTTGGGGTTGGAAAACAAATAGCTTTTTTGACCAAGAACAAAGCAGATGATGACAGGAGGTAGTGGGAGGGAGATATACTCGCAGTGCTTTTCTAGCCATTTGATACTGAAGCCAGCACTGTCCACTATCACGTTACTAATAAATTAGTTGTTTGTTCTTTTGAGGTGAGACATCTGTTCATAAAAAAAAATAATAAACTATTTTAGTAAGTTATTTACATATATAAGCTTTGAGTAAATACTTAAAGGGACATAAGACCCCTATGCTAAATCACTTGAAAGTGATACGGCATAACTGTAAAAGGATGACAAGAACATTTTACATAAACATCTCTATTTAAAAAAAGGAAGATAGTTTACCTCAAATTGTCTTCAGCTCACCAGAGTAGGAATTAACCTTCAGCCACTGTAAGCTGCATGTTGCAAAAAAAAAAAAAAGATGCAACCAATCAGCTTCATCAGTGCTGATGTCACACTTTGCTTTACTGTGATTGCATGAGATTTCCCTGAAATCTCGCGAGATTTCATAGTAAATATTCATTAAACTGAGAAAGGAAATAATATTACTATGCCTACAATTGCCAGACGCACACTCCCTTGCAAGTCCAAGGACAAGCATCCTGATTGGGTGCTTAAAGTCCCTTTACAATGGGATGTGGCTACTGAGGACATTTTGAGGTAAACTATCTTTATTTAAAAAAAAAAAAAGAAAAAGATGTTCAGGTGATATTTTCTAGTTAGCTTTTTATAACTGTGCTGCATCACTTTCAAGTGCTTCAACATTTGGGTATCCTGCCCCTTTAATTCTTTCAAACCAATATAAAAAGACATTAAAATTTTGGTGCCACCTTTGAGGAAGACTGTCATTCAAGCCTCATAATTAATTATCTTGCGTCTTGCCCCATCATTGTGATCTCTTTAAAAAGAGCATTGGTTGCCCACGTTTATCCATCTCTCTGCAATGATACAGTGATAAACTGTATCCCCTCTTTTCTTAGTTTTTATTATATATATATATATATATATATATATATATATATATATATATATACACTCACCGGCCACTTTATTAGGTACACCTGTTCAATTGCTTGGTAACACAAATTGCTAATCAGCCATCACATGGCAGCAACTCAATGCATTTAGGCATCTAGACGTGGTGAAGACGAATTGCTGAAGTTCAAAACGAGCATCAGAATGGGGAAGAAAGGGGATTTAAGTGACTTTGAACGTAGCATGGTTGTTGGTGCCAGACAGGCTGGTCTGAGTATTTAAAAAACTGCTGATCTACTGGGATTTTCATGCACAACCATCTCTAGGGTTTACAGAGAATGGTCAGAAAAGAGAAAATATCCAGTGAGCGGCAGTTGTGTGGACGACATTGCCTTGTTGATGTCAGAGGTCAGATGTGAATGGGCAGACTGGTTTGAGATGATAGAAAGGCAACAGTAATTTAAATAACCACTCTTTACAACCAAGGTATGCAGAATACCATCTCTGAACGCACAACACTTCGAGCCTTGAAGCAGATGGGCTACAGCAGCAGAAGACCACACCGAGTGCCACTTCTGTCAGCTAAGAACAGGAAACTGAGGCTACAATTCGCACAAGCTCACCAAAATTTGACAATAGAAGATTGGAAAAGCGTTGCCTGGTCTGATGAGTCTCGATTTCAGCTGCGACATTCAGATGGTAGGGTCAGAATTTGGTGTAAACAACATGAAAGCATGGATCCATCCTGCCTTGAACATGACAATTAGTTCACTGTACTCCAATGGCCTCAACAGTCACCAGATCTAAATCCAATAGAGCCCCTTTGGGATGTGGTGGAACGTGAGATTCGCATTATGGATGTGCAGCCGACAAATCTGCAGAAACTGCGTGATGCTATCTGTCACTATGGACCAAAATCTCTGAGGAATGTCTCCAACACCTTGTTGAATTTATGTCACAAATAATTATGGCAGTTCTGAAGGCAAAAGGGGTACTAGCAAGGTGTACCTAATAAAGTGGCCGGTGAGTGTGTGTATATATATATATATATATATATATATATATGCGAGCCATTTGCAGTAAAGTAGCTGAAAACATGAAAAATCATATTTATGCAATATTCATGTTTAATAAAGTGTTTAACCATGTATGTACTGTAAATATCTCACATTCCAATGGGGGAATATGTTCTATGTATTTTTATATATATATATATATATATATATATATATATATATATATATATATATACTAGGCGATAAGCCTGAACAAATACAAACCCCCAAGCTATATATATATACTAGGCGATAAGCCTGAACAAATACAAACCCCCAAGCCTGATTTAAAAAAAATTGAAAAGTAAAATGAAAAAGCTATAAAAAATACAAAATTTAAACCTAAACTAATACCCCTGTAAAAATAAAAAAAATAAAAAATCCCCCCAAAATAAAAACACCCCCTAATCTAATACTAAATTACCAATAGCCCTTAAAAGGGCCTTTTGTAGGGCATTGCCCTAAGTTAAACAGTTCTTTTGCCTCTAAAAAAATACTAAGTCCCCCCTAACAGTAAAAACCCCCAATCCACCAAACCCCCCAAAATAAAAAAGGCTAACACTAAAAAACTAAACTATCCATTGCCCCTAAAGAGGCATTTGTATGGGCATTGCCCTTAAAAGGGCATTCAGCTCTTTTACTGCCCTTAAAAGGGCAATCAGCTCATAGCTCTTTTTCTAGCCCAAAAAAACCCTAATCTAAAAAAAAACACCCCAAAAATGAAAATAAAAAAGCCTAAACCTAAAGCCCAAATAAGTACTCAGTGTTCTCCGGCGGAGAAGGTCTTCTTCCAGACAGATCCATCATCTTCGATCTTCATCCGGAGTGAAGGCGGTGTGGAGCGGAGGTGCGGAGCTGTGTTCTCGATGCCTAGATCCTCAGCGGAGGTCCTCAACGGCAGCGGTCCTTGGCAGCGGTCCTCGGCGGCGGTACTGTGGCGGTGGCGGCATTGCTCAGTGGCATGGAGGTTCCTCTTCATCCGATGTCTGTCATAAACTGAAGATTGAATGCAAGGTACCGCAATCAATTTGGGGTACCTTGCATTCCTATTGGCTGAAGTTTTGAATTCAGCCAATAGGATTAGAGCTACTGAATCCTATTGGCTGTTCAAATCAGCCAAAAAGATTTCAGTAGCTCTCATCCTATTGGCTCATTTAAAAAAATGTCAGCCAATAGGAATGCAAGGTGCCCCAATAAATATGGGGTACCTTGCATTCAATCTTCAGTGTGCGGCGGACGATCGCATGAAGAGAAGCCTCCACGCCACCGAGGACCGCTGCCGCCGAGGATCACCACATCTGGGAACACCGCTTCACACCTCTACTCCACCGCCATTGTGAATGAAGATAGAAGATGATGGATCTGCGTGGAAGAAGACCTTCTCCGCCGGCCTTCAGGAACCGTGAGTACCTATTTGGGGCTTTAGTGTTAGGCTTTTTTTTATTTATATTTTTTTAGATTAGGGTTTTTTGGGCAATTGAAAAAGAGCTTAATGCCCTTTTAAGGGCAGTGAAAAAGAGCTGAATGCCCTTTTAAGGGCAATGCCCATACAAATGCCCCTTTAGGGGCAATGGATAATTTAGGTTTTTTAGTGTTAGTTTTTTTTATTTTGGGTAGTTTGGTGGGTGGGGGGTTTTACTGTTAGAAGAGGGACTTAGGATTTTTTTAAGGAAAAGAGCTGTTTAACTTAGGGCAATGCCCTACAAAAGGCCCTTTTAAGGACTTTTGGTAGTTTATTCTTAGATTGGGGGTGTTTTTATTTTGGGGGGGGCTTTTTTATTTTCATAGGGATTAGGTTTATTTTTTTATTTTGGATAATTATTGGTTTATTATTTTCTGTAATGTAAGCCTTTTTTATGTTGTGTAATTTTAGATTAATTTAATGTAATCTTAGGTTATTTTAAAGTACTGTTAGGATTTTTTATTTTAATTGTAATGTAGTATTTTATTATTTTATGTAATTAAGGGGTTAATTTAGGGGGTGTTAGGTTAGGGTGCTTAGTCATTAAATTAGTTATTTGCGTTGTGGGGGTTGGTGGTTTAGGAGTTAATAGGTAAATTAGGTTTAATGCGTTGTGGGGGGTTGGCAGATTAGGGGTTAATATGTTAATTAAGTTTATTGCGTTGACAGTGGATGACGGTTTAGGGGCTAATAAATTAATTATTTAATTTGCAAAGTGGGGGAATGGCGGATTAGTGGTTAATAATTTTATTATGTAGTTGTTTTTGTTTTGTTTGTTTTTTAAATACTTATTGCGGGCGGTTAGGTTTTTTTTTAACACTTAGGGCACGATCAAATATACGGCGTAGGTTTCGGCGCAAGCTTGGAAACCTGCGCCGCCCGTAATTTCACCTCGCACATCGGGGTATTACATATATGGCGCCGGCATTTCCTAAGTGGCGTAAGTCGGATAAACTAGCGATGTCCAGAAATAAGCGTAAATATAAATTTCTGGAGTCACTAGTGACTTACCGCACTTTAGAAACTGCCGGCGCCAAAGAAAAGTAAAGAAAATAACAAATCTCCCGTAAAAGTCTAACACGCCTCCCAAAAATAAGCCAGACACGTAAAAACCCTATATCAGCAATCCCCCCTCTCATTACTAATATTAAATGTATTAACCCCTAGACTGACAACCCTCCAACACCGCAATATGCCTATTTAAACTATTAACCCCTATATCCGCCATCAAACTCACACCGCAAGTAATAACTAAATTATTAACCCCTAAACCGCCATAGCACACAACGCAATTAACCTATTCAAGTATTAACCCCTAAACCTAAGTCTAACCCTAACCCTAACACCCCCCTAACTTAAATATTATTTAAATAAATCTAAATAATATTACTATTATTAACTCAATTATTTCTATTTAAAACGAAATACTTACCTATAAAATAAACCCTAAGATAGCTACAATATAATTAATAATTACATTGTAGCTAATTTAGGGTTTATTTTTATTTTACAGGCAAGTTTTTATTTATTTTAACTAGGTACTATAGCTATTAAATAGTTAATAACTATTTAATAGCTACCTAGTTAAAATAAATACAAATTTACCTGTAAAATAAATCCTAACCTAAGTTACAATTACACCTAATACTACACTATCATTAAATAAATTAAATTAATTAACTACAATTACCTAAAATTAAATACAATTAAATAAAATAAACTATAGTACAAAAAAAACAAACACTAAATTACAGAAAATAAAAAAAAATTACAAGAAGTTTAAACTAATTACACCTAATCTAAGCCCCCTAATAAAATAAAAAAGCCCCCCAAAATAATAAAATTCCCTACCCTATACTAAATTACAAATAGCCCTTAAAAGGGCTTTTTGCGGGGCATTGCCCCAAAGTAATCAGCTCTTTTACCTGTAAAAAAAGAAATACAACCCCCCCAACATTAAAACCCACCACCCACACACCCAACCTTACTCTAAAACCCACCCAATCCCCCCTTAAAAAAACCTAACACTAACCCCTTGAAGATCACCCTACCTTGAGCCGTCTTCACCCAGCCGGGCAGAAGAGGTCCTCCAGCCGGGCAGAAGTCTTCATCCAAGCGGCATCTTCTATCTTCTTCTATCCGACGAGGAGCAGCTCCATCTTGAAAACATCTGACGCGGAGCATCCTTCCTGGCCGACGACTACCCGACGAATGAAGGTTCCTTTAAATGACGTCATCCAAGATGGCGTCCCTTCAATTCCGATTGGCTGATAGAATTCTATAAGCCAATCGGAATTAAGGTAGGAAAAATCCTATTGGCTGATGCAATCAGCCAATAGGATTGAGCTTGCATTCTATTGGCTGAATGGAACAGCCAATAGAATGCGAGGTCAATCCTATTGGCTGATTGGATCAGCCAATCGGATTGAACTTCAATCCGATTGGCTGATTGCATCAGCCAATAGGATTTTTCCTACCTTAATTCCGATTGGCTGATAGAATTCTATCAGCCAATCGGAATTGAAGGTACGCCATCTTGGATGACGTCATTTAAAGGAACCTTCATTCGTCGGGTAGTCGTCGGCCAGGAAGGATGCTCCGCGTCGGATGTCTTCAAGATGGAGCCGCTCCATGTCGGATAGAAGAAGATAGAAGATGCCGCTTGGATGAAGACTTCTGCCCGGCTGGAGGACCTCTTCTGCCCGGATCGGATGAAGAATTCTGCCCGGCTGGGTGAAGACGGCTCAAGGTAGGGTGATCTTCAAGGGTTAGGTTTTTTAGGTTTAGGTAGGGTGATCTTCAAGGGTTAGGTTAGTGTTAGGTTTTTTTAAGGGTGGATTGGGTGGGTTTTAGAGTAATATTGGGTGTGTGAGTGGTGGGTTTTAATGTTGGGGGGGTTGTATTTCTTTTTTTACAGGTAAAAGAGCTGATTACTTTGGGGCAATGCCCCGCAAAAAGCCCTTTTAAGGGCTATTTGTAATTTAGTATAGGGTAGGGAATTTTATTATTTTGGGGGCTTTTTTATTTTATTAGGGGGCTTAGATTAGGTGTAATTAATTTAAACTTGTTATTGTAATTTTTTTTATTTTCTGTAATATAGTGGGGGGGGGTTGTACTATAGTTTATTTTATTTAATTTTAGGTAATTGTAGTTAATTAATTTACTTTATTTAATGATAGTGTAGTGTTAGGTGTAATTGTAACTTAAGTTAGGATTTATTTTACAGATAAATTTGTATTTATTTTAACTAGGTAGCTATTAAATAGTTATTAACTATTTAATAGCTATTGTACCTAGTTAAAATAAATACAAACTTGCCTGTAAAATAAAAATAAACCCTAAAATAGCTACAATGTAATTATTAATTATATTGTAGCTATTTTAGGGTTTATTTTATAGGTAAGTATTTAGTTTTAAATAGGTATAATTGAGTTAATAATAGTAATATTATTTAGATTTATTTAAATAATATTTAAGTTAGGGGGGTGTTAGGGTTAGACTTAGGTTTAGGGGTTAATACATTTATTATAGTGGCGGTGACGTTGGCGGTGGCGGCAGATTAGGGGTTAATCCATTTAATAGGCTATGTGGGCTATGGCAGTTTAGGGGTTATTACACTTTATTAGTTATTGCGGTTGACAGGTAGAAAGACATTGCGCATGCGTTAGGTGTTAGTTTATTTTTGCAGGCATTTTCGGGAGTTACGGTGCTCCCATACTCAGAGCAAGGCCTGCTACGGCTGCCTTTTATGCCGAGGTAAAAATGGAGTAAGATTTCTCCATTTTCACCACGTAAGGCCTTGCGCTGGATATTGGATACCGATTTATGACGCGGTCCCATGTCAGCCTATGGGAGTAAAAATTGCGAGCGACGAGTGAAATATACGGGCATAACTTTTATGCTACGCCGTATATGTGATACCAAAAACAGAGCGAAAACCGACGGCGTCGGCTTTTGCGGGCGACGCTGCATATGTAATGGAGGCCCTATTGCGGGCGGTTAGGTTTCTTTTTTGTAACACTTATTGCGTGCGGTTAGGATTTTTTTTTAATACTTATTGCGGGCGGTTAGTTTTTTTTTTGTTTTCGGTGGATTCCTTCACCACCAACCTGGATGCAGCTTCTTTTTTTTTTTTTTTTTGTTATGATTTAGAAAGAGCATGCAATTTTAAACAACTTTCCAATTTACTTCTATTATCTAATTTGCTTCATTCTCTTGATATCCTTTGTTGAAATGCATATATAAAAATGCTCAGTAACTTCTGATTGGTGGCTACAATGTGTTATTGGCTCAACCATGTGCATTGCTATTTTTTCCGCAAATGATACCTAAAGAATTAAGCAAATTGGAATGTTGTTTAAAATTGCATTCTCTGGCCTCTAGTTATCAAGCTCCAGATGGAGCTTGATGGCCCCTGTTTCTGGCGAGTCTTCAGACTCGCCAGAAACAGCAGTTCTGAAGCAACGGTCACAAAGACCGCTGCTCCATAACCTGTCCGCCTGCTCTGAGCAGGCAGACAGACATCGCCGGAAATCAACCCGATCGAGTACAATCGGGTTGATTGACACCCCCCTGCTGGCAGCCTATTGGCCGCGAGTCTGCAGGGGGCGGCGTAGCACCAGCAGCACTTGTGCGCTGCTGGTGCAATGCTGAATATGGCGAGCGTATTGCTCGCCGTATTCAGCGATGTCTGTCGGACCTGATCCGCACTGTCTGAAAACTAGAGGCCCATATCTGATTTTGAATCATGAAAGAAAATTTTTGGGTTTCATGTCCCTTTAAGTGTATGTTCCCCTGCCAAACCTTAAAGTCTAAAATGTGTACCCACTTGTCAAACTTCAAGTTTAAATAGATACTAAACCCACATTTTTTCTTTAATGATTCAGACAGAGCATGCAATTTTAAACAACTTTCTAATTTATTCCTATTATCAATTTTTCTTATTTCTCTTGCTATCTTTATTTAACAAGCAGGAATGTAAAGCTTACCAGCCATTCCATTTTTGGTTCAGAACCTGGGTTACTCTTGCTTATTGGTGGCTAATTGTAGCCACCAATAAGCAAGCGCTATCCAGGGTGCTGAACCTAAAATGGACCGGTTCCTAAGCTTTACATTCCTGCTTTTTAAATAAAGATAGCAAGAGAAAGAATAAAAATTGATAATAGGAGTAAATTAAAAAGTTGCTTAAAATGGCATGCTCTATCTGAATCATTAAAGGAAAAAAAAATGGTTTAGTATCCATTTAAATTTCTGCCAATTTCAATGTGAGTGTCAGCTCATTTGCCAAACTTCAAGTCACTTATGCCTGACTTTGTCCTCTAAGAAACACTGCATATTTTTAAGCAGGTTCGCTGCATATTTTGCAGGATATTCAAAACAAAATGCAGGCAAAATAAGCTTTCAATGTTCATATGAATTGCAGTGAGTTTTCAAGCAAACACCGCTGCCAGATAGCTAACACACATGCACGCTCCTGAGCTCACCTAAGATTACTCTTTAACAAAGGATACCAAGAGAACTAAGCTAAATTGATAGAAGAACATTTTAACTTTACTGTCCCTTTAACTTAAGTGGTCCTCTCTGTGCCTAAGGACAGAAAAGATGAAATCTTTAATTGGACCAAACACAAAATGATGTATAATGCATATACAAGTACATTTTTGCAAAGGATACTGCAAGTTTATTTAAGCTTATTATTGATGAGAGTTTTTAAAAAGAAAATATATTTTAAAAAGTGTTGCTTTCCCATTGGCTTTTACTTAATCCAAATATGACAGTATTGCAGTTGGCTAATTAACCTGCTGAACTCAACATTTAGCTATCAAACTATAGTTTTTAACGAGAGACGAGAGACACAAGTGTTTCCTGAATGCTTAATGTCCAGTAAAGTATAAGTAAAAATACCTGGACACGTCACTGATGGAGCCATAAGGCTGACAGCATACAAAGGACCATGGATTTCAGCAGCCTGATGAAGACGTATTGTTGATAGGCATTTCAGGCTCACGGATCTGATCTGAGGTTAGTTATGGGCATATAACTGACAGAAGCTACAGGCAAAGGATTTGATCTGAGGTCCCCTGTTGGCTTATATGTCACAGAAGTAGACTCTTGGGGACTGATTTATTAAATGTCTGTCCGACATGATCCCCTCAGCGGATCATGTCCGACAGACATCGCTTAATGCCGACAGCATACGCTGTCGGCATTTAGCACTGCACAAGCAGTTTTGGTGAACTGCTTGTGCATAGCCGCCCACTGAAGATTTGGTGTCAAATTACCCGATCGTACACGGTCGGGCGGATTCATGTCTGCAGCCTCAGAGGCTGTGGACCAGTTAAGGAGCAGCAGTCTTAAGACCGCTGCTTCTTAAAGGGACACCGTACCTAATGTTTTTCTTTTGGGATTCAGCTAGAGCATGCAATTTTAAGCATCTTTCTAATTTACTCCTATTATCAATCTTTCTTCGTTCTCTTGCTATCTTTATTTGAAAAAGAAGGCATCTAAGCTTTTTTTTTGGGTTCAGAACTCTGGATATCACTTTTTTTATTGGTGGATTAATTTATTCACCAATCAGCAAGGACAACCCAGGTTGTTCACCAAAATGGGCCGGCATCTAAACTTACATTCTTGCATTTGAAATAAAGATACCAAGAGAATGAAGAAAATTTGATAATAGGAGTAAATTAGAAAGTTGCTTAAAATGTCATGCTCTATCTGAATCACAAAAGAAAAAATTTGGGTTCAGTGTCCCTTTAACTGCTGTTTCACTGGAAACTACGGGTGTAGATAGCAGCATCCGCTGCTTATTAAATCAACCCTTGGGGTCTGATCTCAGGTCTCCTCTGAACGCCACATACGTTTTCTTTTCTTGATTACCATTTAGTATTATTATGGAGTGCTTTTCTGGGGATATGGTCAAAATCTATGATTGCTTATAGGTGCAATTTAGTATTACTTAGAACATACGTATGTAAAAACAAAAAGAGGAACATATGTTGAGTGAAATGATTAATAAAACTGTTATATGAAGAGTGTCTTTGAAATCATTACATTTATTTATATGTTGATGACTTCAGAGCACATACTAATAATTAAATAAAGCAATAGATGGCTTTTTACTTGACAAATTGCAAGATGCATTGTAAAAATAGATCAAGTCATTATTGCTGCACAGACTATGACAGGCATTAGGGGGCTGCGTAGGAGTCATACATTTGATTGGGGGGGGGGCTAAACTAGTATTTGCCCAGCATAAGGTGGTTTTGCTGTGATGTGTTTTATGTCTGTATATATCTTTTATTTGATTTTTTTAATGTTATCATCCCCTTAAGACTATAAAGTGCTGCCCTTTTAAGGGGTGGATATATATATATATATATATATATATATATATATATATATATATTATATACTTCTCAGAAAGAAGAGGCACTCACAGGTCTTAATAAACAAAAAGTAGTTTTATTAGTTTTATTATTGACTGAACCTATGAACTAATAAAACTACTTTTTGCTTATTAAGACCTGTGAGTGCCTCTTCTTTCTGAGAAGTTTCTACCTACAGTATTTACCATAGAGTGCACCCAGTCATATACCACTAACAGTGAGTGCTTGGATCCCACAACTAGTATATATTATATACCATATATATACACAATTGTAATGTATTTACAAGTAATAACCTAATGAAACAGTGTTATCTAACTCTGAGAAACATGTTGCTATTTTATTGAGTTTTGATCAATTCTTTTGAACACATTGGAGGACTTTTTATTCTGTATTGTGACCCACATTGGGTGGCTGATCATCACCTAGTCCCATTGGTTGTCCCTGTCTTGGATGGGAGATTGTTGCAAGAAATGTTGCAGCTTCTACTGAGCTCAATAAAGTGGTTGTCTGGTTCCTGCACTTGTTGCTGAGATAAATCTATCTGGAAGACTTGCATAACGCCAGCCTTTTTTTTTTTTTTTACATAATTTCCTGTGTCAGACATTATTACCCTAGGAAGTGCCTATACCCTCATTTATGTTTTCTACTGTTGGATAGTTTTCCAGGACCAGTACAGTGAGCTGCCATCATAGATTGAAGACACTATTTGGAATTTGTGTAGACCTAATTAGTGTTGTGCTCTAGATACTTATGATACGTTCTTAGTACCTTTTGATGGTGTTATGTGTTTTGTATGCTAGTGCCCAACCCCCTAGAGGGGTTCCTAAGGATATCAGGATGCCAGAATACAGAATGGTGCAAGGCAGGATATCTGGATACTAGGAAACAAGGGATACAAGGCAGGATATCAAGATAACAGGATACACTAGATACAACAGAATACAAGGCAGGGTATATGGATATCTGAATACCAGGATACACTTAATATATCAGAATAAATGCATGATATCTGAATATCTGGATACTAGAAAAGAAGGCAGGATATCTGTATACCAGGATACACTGGATACAGTAGGATGCAAGGGAAAACGCAGGACACAGTAAGTATGATACTGTTTGAAATCTTCCACCTTAACCAAGCAAACCAACTTATATTGCAATACCACCTTAAGTTTGCACACCACAATTAACCGTTCCCCTATTTAGGTGTCCACCTACCTGGTAACTACGCTGATTTATTGAAGTGCATTCGCATTCACTTCCACCAGCTCTGAAGTAATCACTAAGTAATACTTTATATTTGTTGCTTTTCAGAGAACTCCTGCCTGTTTGTTTTTCCTAAAGGTGCAATATCTCCGTAACTTGTGACGTTAGATACCTCACTGTTTGTACTCCGAGTCTCACTATCCCTGCATGGATTCATCTAAGTGTTACAAAGTACACCCAAAAACTACCTATTAAAGGAACACTCAATCAAAATTAAACTTTCATTATTCAGATAGAGCAGCAATTTTAAACAACTTTCCAATTTACTTCTATTAACTAAATGTGCACAATCTTTTTATATTTAAACGTTTTGAGTCACCAGCTCCTATTGAGCATGTGCAAGAATAAGTGTGTATGCATTTGTGAATGGCTGATGGCTGTCACATGGTACGTGTATGCATTTGTAATTGGCTGATGGCTGTCACATGGTACAGGGGGAGTGGAAAGACACATAACTTTTAAAATTGTCAGAAAAAAAAATCTACTACTCATTTGAAGTTCAGACTAAGTGCTATTGCATTGTCTTGTTATCATGCATTTGTTGATTATGCAAATCTACTGTGTTGACTGGTCCTTTAACCCCTAAACCGAGGCCCTCCCGCATTGCAAACACTAAAATTAAATTATAACCCCTAATCTGCCGCTCTGGACATCGCCACCACTATAATAAACATATTAACCCCTAAACCGCCGTAGTCCCGCATCGCAAACACTAGTTAAATATTAATAACCCCTAATCTGCTGTCCCTAATATTGCCGCAACATACATTACTGTTATTAACCCTTAAACCTAACCCTAAGTCTAACCCTAACGTAACCCTAACCCTAACACCCACTAACTTTAACATAATTTAAATTATTCCAAATAAAAATTACAATTAATACCTAAATTATTCCTATTTAAAACTAAATAAATACTTACCTGTAAAACAAAACCTAAGCTAGCTACAATATAACTAAAAGTTATATTGTATCTAGCTTATGTTTTATTTTTATTTCACAGGTAAGTTTGTATTTATTTTAACTAGATGACTAGTTACTAAATAGTTATTAACTGTTTACTAACTACCTAGTTAAAATAAATACAAATTTACCTGTAAAATAAAACCTAACCTGTCTTACACTAACACCTAACCTTACACTACAATTAAATAAATTACATTAAAGGGACACTGAACCCAAATTTTTTCTTTTGTGATTCAGATAGAGCATGCAATTTTAAGCAACTTTCTATTTGACTCCTATTATCAATTTGTCTTCGTTCTCTTGCTATCTTTATTTGAAAAAGAAGGCATTTAAGCTTTTTTTGGTTTCAGAACCCTGGAGAGCATGTTTTATTGGTGGATGAATTTATCCACTAATCAGCAAGGACAACCCAGGTTGTTCACCAAAAATGGGCCGGCATCTAAACTTACATTCTTGTATTTCAAATACAGATATAAAGAGAATAAAGACAATTTGATAATAGGAGTAAATTAGAAAGTTGCTTAAAATTTCATGTTCTATCTGAATCCCGAAATAATTTTTTGGGTTCAGTGTCCCTTTAATTAAATACAATTAACTAAATTACAAAAACAAACAAACACTAAATTACACAAAATAAAAAAGAAATTATCAATTATTTAAACTAATTACACCTAATCTAATAGCCCTATCAAAATAAAAAAGCCCCCCCAAAATAATAAAAAAAACCCTAGCCTAAACTAAACTACCTATAGCCCTTAAAAGGGCCTTTTGCGGAGCATTGCCCCAAAGAAATCAGCTCTTTTAACTGTAAAAAAATACAAACAACCCCCCAACAGTAAAACCCACCACCCACACAACCAAACCCCCAAATAAAATCCTATCTAAAAAACCTAAGCTCCCCATTGCCCTGAAAAGGGCATTTTGATGGGCATTGCCATGGGCATTTAGCTCTTTTCCATAGCCCAAATCCTAAGCTAAAAATAAAACCCACCCAATAAACCCTTAAAAAAACCTAACACTAACCCCCGAAGATCCAATTACAGTTAGGGGTGTTTAGACTCGGGGTTTATGTTAGGGTGTTAGGTGTAAACATAACTTTTCTTTCCCCATAGGTAACAATGGGGCTGCGTTACGGAGCTTAGCACTGAGCCGCTCATAATGCAAAACTTGTAAACTAGCCATTTATTTTTTAATAAAATACACTAAACTGTATTTTGGCGGCATTTGGGGCACATTTATAAAATTAACCAGAGGTCTGACCACTGGTTAATTTTATAAGCGTTAATTACTACCGCAAGCTTGCAGTTGCAATAACCAGCCACTTGTAATTGATGATTAATTACCATGCCCACTGGCAAATTTCCCCATTTGCGGGCATGCGCTAATTTAGCGCTCCACTTGTAACCTAGCACATACTATTTCAAAAACAACTAATTCATTTTAGAAACTATGTGAGATTATATACTAGTAGGTGATGTACTGATGTAGGCCCACGCAAAACAAATATAGTAATAGATTTTTCAATTTACCTCTGATGATCCAAGCTCTGAGGACCCTTTGTAACTTGCATCTTTCACTTAGCTGACGTCTGCCACCTACGCTCACAAATCTCTTGGTTCATGCAACTGTCTCTCCTTGTTAGCTTTCTTTGAAAATCACCCTTTCTAAAAAAGACATCTGCTTTCCTCAATTCAGTGCACAAGTTCAAAGGCAAAGTTATAACTGTGCACTTGATGATTTTACACTCAATGACATTTATATCTTGTCAAAATAAAAATGACTTTGTAAATGCCCGATGTTCCCAAAGAAAAGAAATACGATTAAGATTACGAGTTTTGCCTTATGATTGAAAAGCAGCGTTATGGCCCATAACGCTTCATTTTCACTAACGCTGCTATTACGAGTCTTGTCGGTATAGGTGTACCGCACACCTTTTAGCCTGTCACGCAAGATCCGTAACGCCATCTAAAGTCAGTAGTTATGAGTTTTACGCTACAAAGCTGTAACATAAAACTCATAACTAAAGTGTTACAAAGTACACTAACACCCTAAAATGAGGCCCTCCCGCATCGCAAACACTATAATACATTTATTAACCCCTAATCTACCGCTCCCTAATACCACCGGTGGTAAAATATCAATCTAATCCTGCAATGACATAAAAAAATGGCAATAACACCCAGTTAAAACAATTAAAAACAATAGTAAGACTATCTGCTGGTTAAGTGGATAAAATGGTTAGAATGGTGAACAAAATAGAATACTAATGTTACTCCGTTGCAGCTAAAGTAGCCTTATATAGCCGTTAATAGGAGCTCACAAATGCGGCTGATACTTTGTATTCGTTTAAAAATAAGTGTTCAGCAACAAAAGTCTCATGGAACAATCCCTTGTCAATGAGGAAGTATGAAAAAATAGGAGAACAGTCAGCTGTAGTGCAAAGGTTACTCCAAACGGAACGGTATTTGTACTCAGATAAGTGATAATTCCCAGAATATGAAACTTGCAAGATTTCTCCGCTATTATAAGAAGTTGTAGCTTACCAGGGGTCTCCGGCTCTTACACTCTTTACCTTTTACAGGTATTCTTCCACGTTCAGACTTGGCGTCTTTTGGATACGATATCCTCCAAGTTTCAGCCGCTCTCCCCTCTAGGTAGCTTGTTCCGGTCAGGTAGTAAGGTCACGAGACTTGACCAGGCCAATGGTGATAGCGGATTACCGGGAAAGGGGATTTGTTCAATTCTAAGTACAAACAGTCTTTTGCAGCAGAGAGTTACAATTTGGTTATTTGTAACTTATAACTTAATTCCGCCAGAAATGAGAGTTTACCTTTGTTAAAAAAAGTTAATCAGAGCGCTCTGAAGTTCAAATTTAAACACAGCTTATCATCTTCACAATATCTACGCGTTTCAGCTTTGGACAGCCTTTTTCAAGATGATTCCTCCCATCCCATACTCCTCTATTTATTCAGGATTGTCAGTTGATTAACCACCTTTATTTTTCTTAAAGGGGTATTCCTCCTTTCTTTCACTTAAAGGGAAAGTCCATGGTTGCAAATATATAATTGTGCATACATTATCCCAAATTAATCTTATTATAATTTATAAAAGATATTGTAATAAATATTTATAACACTTGAATATAAAAATATTTTATATATAAATCATCTCTTAAATAGAATTTATAATTAAAACTCCGCTATATTTTTAAACTTGTCAAAATGTATAAATACCTATATATTTCTAAGGGGTGTTAAAAATAGTGAATAAATATAAAGAAACTAATCTAAATAAATTAAGGATACAAACTCCATTCAGTATAGTATATCAATTTTATATTTTAGGTGACTCGTGAATAATAATTTTTTTTGTTGACTTGTGAGTTAATTATTACTATAGATGAACTATAAATTAAATCAAATTAACCTTAAATGGGTAAAATAAAAGTGTTTATTTCAGACTTAGCTGTGTATGTGTGGATTTTAAAGTGTATTAAGTGCTCTACTAAGAATAATTTTATTAAATAAATCTTTTTTTTTAATTTTATCTATGGGTTTTATAAATTGGCAACCTAAATTAATTATATATATTAAATTATTAAAAATATGTTTATACAGTATTCCAAAGTGTTAAAAATCAATACAAAAAGTAATAGTTAAAAACTTATTCCATAATAGCGTTAAAATCTAATTCAACATTAAGACACCTTGGTTCTAGACTTTTAAATAGAAAAATTAATTCAGCTTCCCCCCTCAATAATTTTTTGTTTACATCTCCTCCTCTAGGGTCTCTTTATATTTTCTTAATGCCCCAATATTTAAAATCTTTAGTGTCCTGATTATGGTGCTCTTTAAAATGTCGAGACAATAAACCCTCAAAACCATGTTCAATATTTAAGAGATGCTCCCTTATTCTGTCTCTCAGGGGACGGGAGGTCTCTCCCAAATACTGTTTTTTACAAGAACATTGCACTAAATAAATTACATTTCTATCAGTGCATCTAATGCAATCTCTAATTTCAAAATCTTTATTTGTTGAACTAGATGTTACAAATTTTACTTTATTACTAAAGTTACAGGCTTTGCATCCTATACAAGGATAGAATCCTTTCAGTTTTTCATTAAATAAATTGACCTCACTAGTTCTCGTTTCTAATTTTTTAGGGACACTAGGTGCTAAAATAGATTTAAAATTTTTGGCTTTTTTAAAAACTATTTCAGGTTTTTCAGAGAGGAGTTCACCCATAATTGGGTCACGTTGTAAAATATACCAATGTTTGTTAAATATATTTCTTATTTGTTTGTGATTTATATTATAATTAGTAATGAAGAGGGTCCATAGAGTATATTTCTTTACTTTTATCTATTTTAGGCTTTCTCTCTAACAGTTCAGACCTTACTTTTTTTCTTGCTTTATCTCTAGCTTCAACAATTAATTTCTCATCATAACCTTTTTGTTTAAATTTTGTTTCTAATTTGTCAGCTTGTGTTTCAAAATCAGTGATTCTAGAACAATTTTTCCTTATTCTAGTGAATTGATTATTAGGTATATTGTCTATCAAGCAGATAGTCTTACTATTGTTTTTAATTGTTTTAACTGGGTGTTATTGCCATTTTTTAATGTCATTGCAGGATTAGATTGATATTTTACCACCGGTGGTATTAGGTATTTACATTGTTTTTAATAAATATTATTGATTATCTCTTAAACATATACTCATATAGTTTTTGTCTATCTTAGGCTTTTATATTGTTTCTTTATAAATATTATCGATCATTTCACAGGCATACACTTATACAGTTTTTGTCTAACTTTGATCTCTTTAGCTGCTTTTTAGCGCTCCTCAATTTTGTTGTTTTTATATTCCATTAAGGGAAGTGTTTTTGGGTTGCACTTCTATTGAGGTAGCTTATGCTATATTTTTAGGGTCTTTTTGTACTATTTAAATATTATTAACCCCTAATCTGCCGTCCGCCCACACCACCGATATAATAAACCTATTAATCTCAACAACGAGATATACTAAAATAAACTATTAACCCCTAAACATAATGACCCCCTAACTTTATATTAAAATTACAATTTTCCTATCTTAAATTAAATTAAAATTTACCTTTCAAATTAAATAAATTAATTTTAAACTAACAATTAAACTATTATAATTATTAAACTAAAATTAAACTAACTACCAATTAAATTAAACTAAACTACACATTAAAAATCCTATCACTACTCTAAAAATTACAAAAAGTATCTAATTACAAAAAAATAACTAAATTACAAAAAAACAAACACTAAATTACGAAAAATAAGAAACAAATTATCAAAAATAAAAAAGAATTACACCTAATCTAATAGCCTTATCAAAATAAAAAAGCCCCCCCCCCAAAATAAAAAAACCCTAGTCCACAATAAACTACCAATGGCCCTTAAAAGGGCCTTTTGTGGGGCATTGCCCCAAAGATATCAGCTCTTTTACCTGTAAAAAAAATACAAACACCCCCCAACAGTAAAACCCACCAACCCCACAAATAAAATAACTATCTAAAAAACCTTAAGCTAACCATTGCCCTGAAAAGTGCATTTGTATGGGCATTAAGCTCTTTTACATGCCCAGACCCTAAACTAAAAATAAAACCCACCTAAAAAACCCTTAAAAAACCTTACACTAACCCCCGACGATCCACTTACAGTTCTTGAAGTCCCGCTTCAAGGATCCATCCAGCCAGTGAAGTCATCATTCATGCGGCAAGAAGTCTTCATCCAGGCGGCCTCTTCGATCTTCATCCAGCCGACGAAGTCCTCATCCAGTCGGCAAGAAGTCATCATCCAGAGTGCATCTTCTATCTTCATCCATCCGGCGCGGAGCGGGTCCATCCTGAAGACATCCGGCATGGAGCATCCTCTTCATACGGTTGCCACCGTAAACTGGAACTTCAATGCAAGTGACGCAATCCCAGAAGGCGTCCCTTGCATTCCTATTGGCTGAAAGATTTCAACCAGCCAATAGGAATTAGAGCTGCTAAAATCCTATTTGTTGATCCCATTAGCCAATAGGATTGAGCTCTCATTCTATGTATGGCTGTTCCAATAGATTCTTGCACCTGGGCCCTGTGGTTTCTAGTTACGCCTCTGGTTCTATAATATATATTTCACAATCTGTACAATTATTGTTTGTATTTTCATATTTAAGTTGAACTGTTTCTAAAATTGTATTCCCTGTTGAATTAAATATTATTTTGGATTAATGTGTAGTGTTTAAAAGGGAAGCACACTGATAATACATAATGGGCTAGATTACAAGTGGAGTGCTAAATATCGATTGCATGCAAGTGATATCAGTCCTCCACTTTGTAATACCAGCACACAATAATGTAAAATAGTAACATAGTAGATGAGGTTGAAAAAAGACCGAAGTCCATCGAGTTCAACCAATACTGCCAGGATCACCGAGTTTCTGTCATCCTCTTTCTACCTCCTACCTAAAAACTCCTCCCCTTTTCCCTTTAAGTATTCAGTGCACCTTTCCACAGCTGCTTAGTAATTTGTATAAGGTGATTACCTGAAGTCGTAATCCTGAACTCCTGAACGTTTATCCTAGCTACAAGGAAAACTTGCACTTTCTGAGTTTCCCCTGCTGCAATCTTCTTCTAAAATACAACCCCAACTTTTCGGAAAACAAGCCCTCTACTCTGACCTGCTCACAGCTTTGGCATGTGCTTCCCTGCTCACTCGTTACCGCTGTAACAATCACACATCACTTCAACTGACAAGTACAGGCACAGACTTCTACCACGTATACAATTTCCATTAACGCTTTATACATTCCCCTCATCTCTTACAAGTTTGTATTAAGTGGAAGCACTTACGGTTACAATCCGTAACAGACTATGACTCCACCTACTCAAACACCTCTACTCCAACCTCTGCCCTCCTGCCTAGTGACATAATCTGTCACTTTGTTTGCCTGTATACAGCAGATTCAGTGACACACTGCAAGAGAGACTTAATGGAAGGAGTTTGTGTTTCATCCTATTGTGTTCTGCTATTCACAGTTACGTTCTCTTATCTTCATCCTTCCCCGTTCCTTCAGTCTCAGAAAAGGACTAGGATCATTTGAATAAATTTATTTACACCAATTAATCCTACTAAAAATCATAGTAGGTATTTTAGGTGTCAGTGATACAAAACACCATATTCCTGTATAATCTCCATTTGATACTGCCACCAATATATACAATCTAAAACGAATTAACATCCACTCAGAGACACTATTTAGATATCCTATAATCCAAATTCTGCAGTTGTGGTCCATAAGAGTTATAATTTGTTACAAAACTAATATACGTACAAAAAAAGCTCCAGTTGTGTTGATCTTAAATTAATCCCACCAAAAGGTGACCCATTTAATACAAGCAATCATATCTATGAATTTTGTTTCTAGCCAGAAATGTATCCAAATTTTTTTTAAATGTATCTAGGGTATTGGCATTCACTACCTCCTTTGGTAATGAGTTCCACAATTTTATTGCTCTTACAGTGAAAAAACGTTTCCGTTGTAGGAGATTAAATCTCCTTTCCTCCAACCTTAAATTGTGCCCTCTTGTCACAAACAATTTTCCACGAATAAACAGAGCTTCTGCCATCTCTGTATATGGGCCTTGAATATATTTATATAAAGTAATCATGTCACCTCTCAAGCTCCTTAAAACAGACACAGTTTGGCTAGCCTCTCCTCATAGCTCAACTTCTCCATTCCCTTATTAGCTTTGTGGCCCTTCTCTGAACTTTTTCTAGTTCTGCAATATCTTTTTTGCAAATGGTCCCCAGAACTGCATTCCATACTCAAGGTGAGTATTAGCCTTTGAAGCATTATGTATCCATCTTTAGCTTGTTATCTATTACTACTCTCAAATCCCTTTCCTCCTCTGTTTGGCTAAGTCTTGTCCCATTTAAATAATACATAATGCCTGCTTATTTTTACTTCCAAAATGTAGAACCTTGCATTTCCCTTTATTAAATCTCATTTTCCATTTACCTGCCCATACTTCAAATGTTTGCAGATCCCTTTGTAAGGAAAGTTCATCCTGCTCTGACCTAATGACCTTACTTAGCTTAGTATCATCTGCAAAAATAAAGATATCCAATATGAGTATGATCCATTCACTACTACTTGTTGCTCCCTAACTTATATCCAGTTATTTATCCATGATCTAATATTTTAAATTATTCCCAGTCCCTTAATGTTGTGCATTAATCTCTCATGTGGCACTGTATCAAATGCCTTTGCAAAATCTAAGTATATCACATCAACTGATTCCCCTTTATCTATATTTTTACTTACTTCCTTGTAGAATCTAATTAGATTAGTTTGACATGATCTATTTCTCATAAATCCATGCTGATTTGAACTCATAATCTTGTTTACACGAATATGCTCATCAATATAATCCTTTATAATCCCTCCAAATATCTTCCCCATTATTGATGTCAAACGAACTGGTCTATAGCTTCCTGGATCATCCCTGCTTCCCTTTTTGAAGAGTGGCACCACATCAGCTTTACACCAATCCTGGGGTACTATGCCTGAGGATAATGAATCTTGACAAGGTAGAGGTTTGTCTATAACAGTGCTAAATTCCCGTAACACCCTAGGGTGTATTCCATCTGGCCCTGGAGTTTTATTTACCTTAATATTATCAAGTTTTTTCCTGATATCCTCTAGACATAACCCAGTTAATGGTATGGGCTGGCATGTTCTAGTTTGTTCCAAAGTATCCTCCATTGGTTCCTCTCTTGTGTATACTGAAGAAAAGAACTGGTTTAGTACCTCAGCCTTCTTCCTGTCACTGTTAATCATGCTACCCTCCACGCATTTTAATGTATCTATATTGTCCTTTTTAGTTTTTTTGCTATTTATGTACTTAAAGAACCTTTTAGGGTTAGACTTAGAATCCTTTGCAATTAATCTTTCATTTTCAATTTTGGCTAATTTGATTGCCTTTGTGCATGCTTTGTTAAGTTTCTTATACATTTGGTATGTTGAGTCTGTACTATTTTCTTTGAATAATTTAAATGCCCTACATTTTTATTTGACCATATTGGCTTGGATTTTTATTTTTTATTTTTATAACCATATAGTATATGTTGATATGTATATATATATATATATATATATATATATATATATATATATATATATATTAATATTTTTATTTTTATTGAGATAATTAGCAAAACCAAACATCCATACAGAAGTACAATCAGTACTCAAAACTAGATATTATTCAGAATACAAATACAGTACAAGATGTTGCTATTGAAACTATAATAATAAGTATGGACATAGATTATGATATCCCATTGGTTATTTTATTTCAAAAGATCCAGGAAACCTCCTAGGGTAACTATGGTCACTCTTGTACCAAGATAAAGAAAATGTGGCTCAAGGGAGGTTCTTAATTGATTGAAATATTCAGTAAATAATTTGAATGATACAAATGGTCACTCTTGGACCTATGGGAGCTAAAGATATATCAAAGTCAAAAGACAACATAATTAGTGAGCATCTTAGAAAATGGTGTACTAATACATAGCTGAAGTTGCCAGAGTTAGATTTATCTATTGGAGGTTCTCTTATCCTATGCATACTCAGGTATTTATCCCAACTGTAACACAGATTGCATAAATTAACCTTTTGTGGAAATTTAACTGGACATTGGAGACATTCTATTAGGACCTTTGTATGATGGGGGAAAAATAGCTGCCCTACTAAACATAACTAGAGGAAGTGCTAGTTAACTATTTACCGAAGTGTTACACCTTTCCTGTTCCATAATGTCTTAAGAACGTATCCACTATATGGTCAGTAGTGATCTATAGCTCTATAATAGTATAACCAACTATTTCTACATTAAAACCAAACTCACCATTTCGATACGGATATCTAAAGAAACACATTGCTTATATATATTCAATGACCTAACATAGCACCCATGCTGAAGTTGTCTGGAATAAATTTGAGGCTAATATAACTAGCTTTCTGTTAGTGTTGATGTTTAGGTAGTTAATGGATTTAAGAAGCTGAAATGTAATGAGGTATAGGATGAGATATATGGATGGGGATCAATTTGGATGAATTAACAATGCAGTGAAATTGGAGAGTTCACTAACGTAGCTCCATAACTGTTACTTCCTAGGTACAAACTGGTAAAACTAACGTAAAATTGTATATGGTAAAAACAAATGTCACATCTAACAGTACTTTTGTTTTCTCCATGTAGACTCTCTCTAAAATATTCAGGAGAACTACCAAGTCCTCTCTTCACCCAACTCCACATAAAGCAAAAGAGCCTTGTAAGCCAGTCGGATTGATCAAAGTAGATATCCATGAAGCTGCAAGTATGTCGCCGCGGGAAGTAAGGGCCTCTAAACAGTCCAACCAGCTCAACTGCAGGAGCGACGAAGCAGTCTCGTACACCAGGGGGGAGCACAAAATGGGGACTACTCCCTCCCATTCTGGATCCTCATCAGGTCGCCAGCCAGTAGTGGGTAAACTGGAGACTGTCATTGATTAAGGGGGTAAGCTTCGGCAGTTCATCAGAGGGCTGGCCGCGCCACTCCCGAGAACCGCCACAGGTAAGTCTCTCTCCAGGATTCGGTCCCCTTTAGTCTCCCACCCGTGGCTAGCTGATCAACAGCATTTTGGGTCTCCACCGGCAGAAACTCTTGCTCTGAAAGACTCCTTGTTGTCTGGGTGCTCGCCCTTGCATGGCAGAGTATTCCATCTCCTCTCTCCAAAGAGCTCTCATGGTCTCCCTTCTGCACACACGTTTTGAGGTCGGCAAAGTTGCAATCCATTTTTCGCTCAATATCTGATAGGAGGGATTGTAATGCAGTGGTGAAGTCCTCCATATTATGGTAAACCATCCTTCAGCTATTACCCCCTGTTACCGGGGGGGGGGGGGGGAGATGAAACTCTTAACAGGCCGCCACCTACAGTTCCATCGGTCCATCGGCCCAGATCTGAAGGTATCGTATTAACGGGCTTAAGTTGATCAGTCCATCCAAGCTGTCAAAAACATATAATGCTGAGGAATTTCAAATATAATCGGCGGATTACTAAATTCTCCTCAGGAGAATTGCGACCTATAATGGCCGCTGCCTGGACACGCCCCCCAATATGTATATTTATTTAACAAAGTTTTAAATATTATCCATTTATCCTCTGTATTTTTATTAGAGAATACTTTGTCTCAGTTTACGTTATTTAATGATTTCCTTAAATCATTGAATTTTGCTTTGCTTTCTTAAAATTAAAAGCCTTAGTTAAACCTTTGAGACAATGCTTATAAAAAGAGATTTCAAATGTGTCCATGTTATGATCACTGTGCCAGGGTGCCAGGAATCAGACTGAGACAAGAAGTGCAAAAATAATCACAATTTTACTAATAACAAAAATAATAAAAAGTCCACAAGTCAAATAACAGGCCAGGAGTCAAAACCGGAGCTGTTAGTCAGACGAGCTGAGTCAGGAAACAAAGCGAGTAGTCATACGGGCCGGAATCAGGAACTAGGAGAACAGCAAAGTCAGGAACAAGCCAGGGATCAGGAACCAGAAGAGACCTCAAACTAGCCAGGCAATACACAGGAACTGGAACACAAGAACTCAAAAACAGGTCTGAGATAACGCAAGGGCAAAGCATACTGAACAGAGGCCCTTTAAATAATAAGTGATGAAATCACAATTCTGAGACTGCAACCTGTCTCACACAAATGATGTACAACAGTCTGGCAATAAGAGAGCGTGCAGGAAATGAGCAGCATCACACACTCTGCACCAGATTCAGAAAGAAAAGTTGAGAAAAATGGCTGCCAGTAGCACATGGCAAACAAAGCAGGGAAAAAACCCTGACAGTACCCTTCCCTCAACGACCCCTCCCCCGTGGGAGGACAAAAGGCTTATTGGGAAAACGGGCATGGAAGGCACGGAGAGGGGCGGGAGCATGAACATCAGAGGAGGGAACCCATGAACGCTCCTCAGGACCGTAGCCCCTCCAGTGAACCAAATACTGTTAGCGGCCACTGGACATAGGAGAGTCAATAATGCTGCTGACCTCATATTATTCATGGTTGTCAACAAAGATAGAACGGGGACGAGGCAACACAGTGGTAAACTGATTACAAACCAATGGTTTCATGAGGGAGACATGAAAAACATTAGAAATGCGCATTGCATGGGGGAAAGTCAAGAGCGTAGACCACAGGATTGACCTGTCTGAGTATCCGAAAAGGACCAACATAACGGGGAGCCAGTTTATTGGAAGGCACACAAAGGTTCAAGTTGCGGGAGGACAGCCAAACTTTCATAAACCTGGTGGGAAGGTGCAGGCAGATGCCTAAGATCAGCCTGGATCTTTTGGCGCTGCATAGAACGATGAAGGCAATCCTGAATCTGCACCCACGTGGAACGGAGTTGCCGGAGATGCTCCTCCAAAGCTGGCATACTCTGAGACATGAATGAATCGGGCAACAAGGATGGTTGAAACCCATAATTCGCCATTAACGGGGATAACTGGGAGGAAGCATTAATAGCACTATTACGAGGGAACTCTCCCCAAGATAACAGTTCAGACCAATTATTGTGGTGATCTGAAACATAACAATGGAGGAACTGTTCCAGAGCTTTATTAGACCATTCTGCAGCCCCATTTCAATTGAGGGTGATATGCCGAGGAGAAGGGAAGCTGGATCCCCATTTGAGCACAAAAGAAATGCCAACATTTGCAGACAAATTGGCTACCCTGGTCCGAGACTATCCCTTGGGTAACCCATGTAAACGGAAGACCTCCCGGGCAAAAATTGAAGCAAGCTCCTGAGCAGTAGGTAACTTCTTCAAGGGAATGCAATGTGACATTTTAGAAAAAAGGTCAACCACCATTAGGATAACAGTATTGCCATTGGAAACAAGGAGCTTGACAATAAAGTCCATGGAAAGATCTGTCCAAGGACGCTCAACATTAGCAATAGGTTAAAGAAGACCCACAGGTAGATGTTGTGATGACCAAGGTTAACCAACCCTGCGCCAGTCACTTGCTTGGCACAGAAAGGGTTGTCAGACCCCCTTCTATTGTCACTTCTATGTCCACAATCTAGCCACGTCAGGCTAGCTTGTGACTTAGTTCAGTGGGTGCAAGGGTTAACAAAACTCTCTAGTCTGTACTAGATGGAAAAGAAATGCCCAAAACTCCCCTTTAATGCCACCCACACTAAACAAAAAAAACATATAGCTCCAAGCTGCCACCACTTATGATTTATTTAAGGGAAAATCCTAAGGAAAAACCCAGACTTACACTTTAACTCTCAGAATACAATTTAGCAGAAAATAACCTAAAATATACAGTTCTAATACTCCAGTCTCTTTCAGTAATGTGGTTCAATTATTAGACAAAGTCCAAAGCTTAATAAAGGAATTATTTATTTTGCCAAAAATATTATGCACAATGCATTATTAATAAAAAGTTGATACAAATAATATTACACACAGAAAACAGTTTTTCAAAATAAAAAGAAGAAAATTAGAAACCTTACACTGTACTAGTCTTTGGAATCTGTTACCAGAGAGATGGCATGAAGCAATGGGTCCTTACTCTGTGTTGTCACAGCCTCCCTTGTAAGAATGACAATTTTACATGTTGAAACATCAAACTTTATACAATTTTCAAGAGATCAGGTTGCTTCCCAACCCTTTTTGCAGGGGCTCGGAAACCCCTTACCTTTCACAACCTCCAATAAACTCTAAGTCTTTGCCTGAACTTATAGAACACATCATCATTTCTGCTAGGTAAATCTATTTTCATATACGCAGGCAGGCAATCTCTTAGTTACATTGTGCAAATCAGTTTGATATCAAATATGACAGGAACTTCCACGAACGCTGAACCGCTGCAGGCCCTTTAGCCGGTTTCTCGATTAACCGGAAGTGTGTGGGAAGGATAGTAGTGGAGCACTGGGGGTGCACGCCGCTGTTTGCAGCCGGTTCCGCTGCTTACAATCCCAGAAAAACGAAAGAATGCGGCAGCAACAAGCAGAGTAAGAGATAATTTAAAATTCAAATACTTTATTTCTCATATCTTAAAAAAGCCAATTGGCAAAGAATACAAAGGGTAGCAGGTGATAACCCTGCTACCCTTTTTAAGATATGAGAAATAAAGTATTTGAATTTTAAATTATCTCTTACTCTGCTTGTTGCTGCCGCATTCTTTCGTTTTTCTGTGATCAAATATGACAGGGTTGCCATATTTACCTTCATTTAATGTCATAACATGTTTTAAACATTATACTACATCATACTCATGTCCCCTTATTGACCTTATCAGTTTCTGTGAAGCGGCACAGGTTTGTATCAATGCTCTCTGCTGACAGTTTGAGTCATAAAGGTCTGTTCCTGTATGCTAAACAGTTTTTTTGAGGGGCCTGGCATTTCAAAGGAAACACAAATAAACACAGGACACAGTTCTTCTTAAAAAAACAAATGTTTTTTTAGCTCACAGGCTAAATAAAATTAACCCCTTGGCAGCTAAATTATGAGGTATTCGTGACAGATGTCGAGGAGTCTTATTCTGTGCACAGACTGAGCAGGAGGCAACATACGGAGCAACATCAGAACGAAGACCTGGCCACCAGAATTCTCAAGTGACAGACCAAATCATTTAGTTCTTGCCCGGGTGACCTGCGGCTTTAGGATAGTGGTAAGTGCAATAGTTTAGTTAAAAGATTCTCAGGTACAAAGCACTTACCACTAGGTTTCTCAGGAGGTGCATTGGTTTGTGCAGGCAGGTTCTCCTCCCCTAAGGGAGAAGTCAAATTAGTACGTATGGTGGCCAAAATATGGTCAGGAGGTATAACTGGAAAAGGTACAGACTCCTCCTTGGACAGAGGCAAAAATTGACAAGAGAGGGCATCAGCCCTAACATTCTTACTACCAGGCATATAGGAAACCACATAATTAAACCGAGAGAAAAATAGCACCCATCTGGCCTGTCGGGGCGACAAATGTTTTGCTTCGGATAGATAAGTCAAATTATTGTGATCAGTAAGAATGAGCACTGGTACGCTAGTACCCTCGAGAAGGTGCCTCCATTCCTTGAGTGACAAAATTATGGCCAGTAATTCCCTGTCGCCAATTTCATAATTGCACTCCGCCAGAGACAATTTCTTAGAGAAGAAACCGCACGGATGCAAGGAACCCTCAGGCGTAGAAAGTTGAGACAAGAGGGCACCTACTCCAGTCTCAGATACATCAACCTCAAGAACAAAAGGCAGGACAGGGTTAGGATGAGCCATAACTGGAGCGGCAGCAAACGCAGTCTTAAGACACTCAAAATCCTTATTGACAGTAGGTGACCAATGGAGTGGATCATTCTCCTTACGGGTCATGTCAGTGATAGGTTTGACCAAGGAAGAAAAGTTTTTAATAAACTTCCTATAGTAATTGGCAAAGCCCAAAAAACGTTGAATAGAGCGAAGACCAACTGGGCGAGGCCACTGCAGGACTGCAGACAACTTGTCAGGATCCATGGTGAACGCTGCAATGGAGATTACATAACCTAGGAAGGTTACTTGAGTCTGATGGAACTCACATTTCTCGAGTTTACAAAACAGGCCATTCTCACGTAGCCTCTGAAGTACCCGTGTAACATCAGAACGATGAGCCTCAAGAGTGAATAAGTGTATGAGGATATCATCTAAATACACCACAACACACTGTTGCAACATATCTCGTAGGACATCATTAATAAATTCCTGGAAAACAGCTGGAGCATTACATAGGCCAAAGGGCATTACAAGATACTCATGCCCGCTCCTGGTGTTAAATGCTGTTTTCCATTTGTGGCCCTCCTTAATCCTAACGAGATTGTATGCTCCTATCAAATCAAGTTTAGAAAAGACCGTAGCTCCCTTGAGGCAGTCAAAGAGTTCCGTAATGAGCGGAATAGGTTAAGCATTCTTAATGGTAAGACACAGCAAACAGTTTTTCAAAATAAAATGAAGAAAATTAGAATCCTTACACTGTACTAGTCTTTGGAATCTGTTACCAGAGAGATGGCATGAAGCAATGGGTCCTTACTCTGTGTTGTCACAGCCTCCCTTGTAAGAATGACAATTTTACATGTTGAAACATCAAACTTTATACAATTTTCAAGAGATCAGGTTGCTTCCCAACCCTTTTTGCAGGGGCTAGGAAACCCCTTACCTTTTACGACCTCCAATAAACTCTAAGTCTTTGCCTGAACTTATAGAACACATCATCATTTCTGCTAGGTAAATCTATTTTCATATACGCAGGCAGGCAATCTCTTAGTTACATTGTGCAAATCAGTTTGATATCAAATATGACAGGGTTGCCATATTTACCTTCATTTAATGTCATAACATGTTTTAAACATTTTACTACATCATACTCATGTCCCCTTATTGACCTTATCAGTTTCTGTGAAGCGGCACTGGTTTGTATCAATACCCTCTGCTGACAGTTTGAGCCATAAATGTCTGTTCCTGTATGCTACACAGTTTTTATGAGGGGCCTGGAATTTCAAAAGAAACACAAATAAACACAGGACACAGCTCTTCTTGAAAAAACAAATGTTTTTTTAGCTCACAGGCTAAAGAAAATTAACCCCTTGGCAGCTAAATCATGAGGTATTCGTGACAGATGTTGAGGAGTCTTATTCTGTGCACAGACTGAGCAGGAGGCAACATACGCGGCAACATCAGAATGAAGAACTGGCCACCAGAATTCTCGAGTGACAGACCAAATCATTTGGTTCTTGCCCGGGGTGACCTGCGGCTTTAGGATAGTGGTAAGTGCAATAGTTTAGTTAAAAGATTCTCAGGTACAAAGCACTTACCACTAGGTTTCTCAGGAGGTGCATTGGTTTGTGCAGGCAGGATCTCCTCCCCTAAGGGAGAAGTCAAATTAGTACGTATGGTGGCCAAAATATGGTCAGGAGGTATAACTGGAAAAGGTACAGACTCCTCCTTGGACAGAGGCAAAAATTGACGAGAGAGGGCATCAGCCCTAACATTCTTACTACTAGGCAGGTAGGAAACCACATAATTAAACCGAGACAAAAATAGTGCCCATCTGGCCTGTCTGGGCGACAAATGTTTTGCTTCGGATAGATAAGTCAAATTCTTGTGATCAGTAAGAATGAGCACTGGTACGCTAGTACCCTCGAGAAGGTGCTTCCATTCCTTGAGTGACAAAATTATGGCCAGTAATTCCCTGTCGCCAATTTCATAATTGCACTCCGCCAGAGACAATTTCTTAGAGAAGAAACCGCACGGATGCAAGGAACCCTCAGGCGTAGAAAGTTGAGACAAGAGGGCACCTACTCCAGTCTCAGATACATCGACCTCAAGAACAAAAGGCAGGACAGGGTTAGGATGAGCAATAACTGGAGCGGCAGCAAACACAGTCCTAAGACACTCAAATTCCTTATGGCAGTAGGTGACCAGTAGAGTGGATCATTCTCCTTACGGGTCATGTCAGTGATATGTTTGACCAAGGAAGAAAAGTTTTTAATAAACTTCCTATAGTAATTGGCAAAGCCCAAAAAATGTTGAATAGAGCGAAGACCAACTGGGCGAGGCCACTGCAGGACTGCAGACAACTTGTCAGGATCCATGGAGAACGCTGCAATGGAGATTACATAACCTAGGAAGGTTACTTGAGTCTGATGGAACTCACATTTCTCGAGTTTACAAAACAGGCCATTCTCACGAAGTCTCTGAAGTACCCGTGTAACATCAGAACGATGAGCCTCAAGAGTGAATAAGTGTATGAGGATATCATCTAAGTACACCACAACTCACTGTTGCAACATATCTCGTTTTTACCTTTTACAACCTGCAATAAACTCTAAGTCTTTGCCTGACCTTATAGAACACATCATCATTTCTGCTAGGTAAATCTTTTTTCATATACGCAGGCAGGCAATCTCTTAGTTACATTGTGCAAATCAGTTTGATATCAAATATGACAGGGTTGCAATATTTACCTTCATTTAATGTCATAACATGTTTTAAAAATTATACTACATCATACTCATGTCCCCTTATTGACCTTATCAGTTTCTGTGAAGTGGCACTGGTTTGTATCAATACCCTCTGCTGACAGTTTGACACATAAATGTCTGTTCCTGTATGCTACACAGTTTTTATGAGGGGCCTGGAATTTCAAAGGAAACACAAACAAAAACAGGACACAGTTCTTCTTGAAAAAACAAATGTTTTTTAGCTCACAGTCTAAAGAAAATTAACCCCTTGGCAGCTAAATCATGAGGTATTCATTCATGAGGTATTATTCTGTGCACAGACTGAGCAGGAGGCAACATACGCAGCAACATCAGAATGAAGAATGAAGACCTGGCCACCAGAATTCTCGAGTGACAGACCAAATCATTTGGTTCTTGCCCGGATGACCTGCGGCTTTAGGATAGTGGTAAGTGCAATAGTTTAGTTAAAAGATTCTCAGGTACGAAGACCAACTGGGCGAGGCCACTGCAGGACTGCAGACAACTTGTCAGGATCCATGGAGAACCCTGCAACGGAGATTACATAAGCTAGGAAGGTTACACACTGTTACAACATATCTCGCAGGACATCATTAATAAATTCCTGGAAAACAGCTGGAGTATTACATAGGCCAAAGGGCATTACAAGATACTCATAATGCCCGCTCCTGGTGTTAAATGCTGTTTTCCATTCGTGGCCCTCCTTAATCCTAATGAGATTGTATGCTCCTCTCAAATCAAGTTTAGAAAAGACCGTAGCTCCCTTGAGGCAGTCAAAGAGTTCCGTAATGAGCAGAATAGGATAAGCATTCTTAATGGTAAGACGATTAAGACCCCTATAATCGATGCATGGTCTTAACTCGCCACCCTTTTTCTTCACGAAGAAGAAGCCAGCCCCTGCAGAAGAGCAGGATTTGCGGATGATCCCCCGTGACAGAGCATCTGCAACATACTCCTCCATAGCACAATTCTCTGCAGCTGAGAGAGGGTAAAACTGTCTCCGAGGAGGAATAGCTTTGGGTTGCAGGTCTATGACACAATCGTAAGACCGGTGAGGAGGCAACGTACCGGCACGCACCTTGTCAAAAACGTCTTGGAACTCTCTGTACTCATCAGGCTATTGAGATACCGAAGAAGTGCACAGGACTTTGACTTGTTTCCGAAGACAAGTGGAAAAACATTGTGGAGACCATGACAATATTTCAGACCTACGCCAGTCGAGACTGGAATTGTACTTTTGGAGCCAAGGATAACCCAGAACAACCGGAAAATGTGGAGAGTTAATCACCTGGAACTGGAGGGTTTTAAAATGGAGAGCCCCAACAGCCATGGATAACAAGAGCCTGAGTGACTATGGAGGAGTCCACCCAGGAAAGGACAACCGTGACCAAAGGTTTCTCCTTTCGTGGTGCCGGGGGTGAGGATAAACCACCCAAGGTCTGCCCCCAACAGGACCCTAGGTGTGAGCGTTACACCGGCCATGTAGGACAAGAATTTAAAAGGTAGCCCTGTAACCCGCAATAGCAGAGAGACGCGTGAATCCCAACTGCATCGGCATAGCAGTACCTGGTGACTCGGGACCAGGAGACATGGGAGGAGAGAGAGGCATGGGTGGGAACGATAACGTAGGAGACAACGGAACAAGAGACTTCAGCAAGCGCTCCTTGAAAGAGGGCCTCTCTCTGTTGAAAGAGGGCCTCTCTCTGAGTCTGATGTCAATTAGGATTAAAAATAGACACCAAATCCTTGAGATCCTCTGGTAAATCTCTGGCAGCAACTTCGTCTTTAATCGCATCAGAGAGCCCATGAAAGAATGCTGCAACAAGGGCTTCATTGTTCCAACCAACCTCTGCGGCAAGCGTATGGAACTCAATGGCATACTGAGCAACAGATCAACAATGAACATGAGTTGTTTGGCAGCAGAGGAGGAGCGAGCCGGAACATCAAATACCCTTTCGAAAGGAGGCCACAAATTCAGGGTAATTAGAAAATACAGGTTTATTAGTCTCCCACAAGGGATTAGCCCAGGCAAGGGCCGTGTCAGAGAGTAAAGAGATGAGAAATCCCACCTTAGGTCTGTCAGAGGGAAATGCCTGAAGTAACATCTCAAAGTAAATGCCCACCTGGTTCAAAAACCCTCTGCACTGATTAGGATCGCCTCCATAACGCTGAGGTAGAGGTGCAGAACCGGACATGCTCCTGGTAGGACTAGGTGCAGCAGCAGAAACAGGAGCAGCCATAACTTGTAGGACACTCTGGTCCAAATGTGCAGTGCAAGTCAGCAGGGTTGCAGGGCTAGTGCAAATTGATCCAAGCGGTGATCCTGTTCATCTATCCTGGAAATGATGGTAGGTAAAGGTGGATTATTAGCACCATCAGGATTCATGGCCCTTGCGTAATGTCAGAGGGCGTGCAGGAAATGAGCAGCATCACACACTCTGCACCAGATTCAGCAAGAAAAGGCGAGCAAAATGGCTGCCAGCAGCACATGGCAAACAAAGCAGGGAAAAAACCCTGACACACTGTTACCCAAATGTTTTTGGACTTCTATGTTTGATATTATATCTGTATTGTTTGATAGCACATATCCGTTATAGCTTTATTCCTATTTGGCTCCTCCCCTAATTGTGACAAGAAGTTAAACCTGAGAACATTTAAAAAATCTATCCCCCTTAGCTGAATTACTAGTTTCATTGGCCCAGTTTATATCAGGGTAGTTAAAATCTCTGATAATTACAGCGCTGTTATTAGCAGCCTTACCTATTTGCATTAGTAGTTGAGTTTCCTCCATGTCACTAATGTTGGGGGGCTTGTAGCATATTCTAAGTAAAACATTTTTAGGATTTCTTTCTCCACTCTTTATTTCAACCCACAGGGTCTCTACATTGTCACCTGTATCATCATACATATCTTCCCTTATTGTAGGTTTAAGGTTAGGTTTAATATACATGCAGATTCCTCCACCCCTTTTATTATTCCTGTCCCTCCTAAATAAAGTATAACCTTTTAAGTTAACTGCCCAGTAATGTGAATCATCCCACCAAGTTTCAGTTATACTGATAATATCATAGTCCTCTTCTGCAACTAAGAGCTCCAGCTCCCCCATTTTACTCGTCATGCTTTTTGCATTTGTTGTCATACATTTAATTTTCATGTGCTTTCTGCTGCTACTTGGTGTGCTTTCCTCCATACGTTCTAGTGTGACATTTCTTAAGTCATCCCTTCCTTCAGATATTATAGGAGTGACATATTCACAGACTGATCCCTCTGTTCTATTGTTTTCAAACTGACCCTTCCCCCTTTGCCTAGTTTAAAAGATTCTCGAGTTACCATCCTTTCCCCAACACACCTGCACCCATGTCCATCAGGTGCAATCCATCCTTACTGTAATGCTTGTGGGATATTCTACTATCAGACCGAACTCGGCCAATAGTCTTCTTATACCGGCGTCGAGTCGGAATGATAGGGAATATCCTAGAGCAGAGAAAGTCTGCAAGATGAGGTAAGCGGCACTCACTACAGGCAGGATGGTCTTCAGCGGCAACAGGCAGGGAATCAGAAAAAAGCAGTTCAGTGGTAAACCACTAGAAGAGTCAGGCAGGCAAGGTTTGTCTACTGTAAGGCAGTCCAAAGGTAAACCACTAGAATGGTCAGGCAGGCAGGGTTTGGCAATGGTAAAGCAGTCCAAAGGTAAACCACTAGAATGGTCAGGCAGGCAGGGTTTGGCAACGGTAAAGCAGTCAATAGGTAAACCACTAGAATGAGAGCTCAATCCTATTGTCTGATTGGATCAGCCAAAAGGATCTTAGCAGCTCTAATTCCTATTGGCTGATTGAAATCCTTCAACCAATAGGATTGTAAGGGACGCCATCTTGGATTGCATCACTTGCATTGAAGTTCCAGTTTACTGCGGCGACCGCATGAAGAGGATGCTCCAGGCTGGATGTCTTCAGGATGGACCCGCTCCGCGCCGGATGGATGAAGATAGAAGATGCCGTCTGGATGAAGACTTCTTGCCACCTGGATGAGGACTTCGCCGGCTGGATGAAGATCGAAGAGGCCGTCTGGATGAAGACTTCTTGCCGCATGGATGATGACTTCGCCGGCTGGATGGATCCTTCAAGCGGGACTTCAAGAACTGTAAGTGGATCGTCTGGGGTTAGTGTTAGGTTTCTTTTAAGGGTTTTTGGGTGGGTTTTAGTTTTAGTTTAGGGTCTGGGCATGTAAAAGAGCTAAATGCCCTTTTAAGGGCAATGTCCCTTCAAATGCCCTTTTCAGGGCAATGGTTAGCTTAGTTTTTTTTAGATAGTTATTTTATTTGGGGGGGGGGTTGGTTGTGGGGGTGGCAATTCCCCACAAAAGGCTAGGGTTTTTTTATTTGGGGGGGGGCTTTTTTATTTTGATAGGGCTATTAGATTAGGTGTAATTATTTTTTTATTTTTGATAATTTGTTTCTTATTTTTCTTAATTTAGTGTTTTGTTTTTTTGTAATTTAGGTTTTTTTATAATTAGATACTTTTTGTAATTTTTAGAGTAGTGTTAGGATTTTTTTAATGTGTAGTTTAGTTTAATTTAATTAGTAGTTTAATTTTAGTTTAATAATTATAATAGTTTAATTGTTAGTTTAAAATTAATTTATTTAATTTGGTAGGTAAGTTTTAATTTAATTTAAGATATGGAAATTGTAATTTTAATATAAAGTTAGGGGGACGTTAGGTTTAGGGGTTAATAGTTTATTTTAGTATATCTCGTTGTGGGGGGCTTGCGGTTTAGGGATTAATAGGTTTAATATAAAGGCGGTGTGGGCGGACGGCAGATTAGGGGTTAATAATATTTAAATAGTGTTTTTGATGTGGGAGGGCGGCGGTTTAGGGGTTAATAACTTTATTATAGTGGCAACGATGTCGGGGAGCGGCGGAATAGGGGTAATACATTTTAATAGTGGCGGCGATGTCCGGAGCGGAAGATTAGGGGTTAAAAAATTTATTATAGTGTTTGCGATGCAGGAGGGCCTCGGTTTAGGGGTTAATAGGTAGCTTATGGGTGTTAGTGTACTTTGTAACACTTTAGTTCTGAGTTTTATGGTACAGCTTTGTAGCGGAAAACTCATAACTGCTGACTTTAGATGGCAGTACGGATCTTGTGGTTATAGAGTGCACCGCTCACTTTTTGGCCTCCCAGGCAAACTCGTAATACCGGTGCTATGGGAGTCCCATTGAAAAAGGACTTTTTTAAAAGTGCGGTACTGACATTGCGTGACAGGCTAAAAGGTGTGCAGTACACCTATACCGACAAGACTCGTAATAGCAGCATTAGGGAAAATGAGGCGTTATGGGCCATAACGCTGCTTTTACACTCATAACGCCAAACTCGTAATCTAGCTGATTGCACTTTAAAAAACTCAAAGGGCTGCTATTTCACCAAGCACTGTTCTAGTAATGAGTCCTTATGTCCTTACAAAAATACTCTCTATGATATGTTGTAAAAATACAGATGTAGGGACTCAGAAGGGCATAATATATATATATATTCTATTGCGGATCTTATGAGGGAGTTCTCTCATCTTATGCTATATTTAAGCTGTATTTATCACTTGTAACTTTTTTCCTTTAACCAGTACGGATAACCGCTGTGAAAGCAACAGTATCTGTTGATTTGGTATATGTATTTGTGTATTACCACACTTCTCTCATACCTCCCGTGACCTTATCAATACACTGCTGTGAAGGTCACCGTGCCGTCAAGTGATGTGTTCCTGGATCTTAAAACCTCTGGTTCTTTTTCAGTTCTGCACCTCTCAGTATAGTGGTTACCGCTGTGCAGCGACCACTTTTGCTGTGTTTGATCTTCCTCCGTGTTTCCTGGATGGATCACGTGACCGTGGGTAACCAATCTCTCCTAGGTACACCCTACGTCACGTATGGATCCTCCTTGCCGTTTCCTCATTTTCCTCTGACTGTTTAGGATATACCAGAACAAGTTATTTATGTGAGCGCTCACTGTTTACCTTTCAAAATCCCACAGTTCTTCTTTAGAAGGTCTCCTTTGAAGGTGGCAGAGTCTGGGTCACATTAAGTTTATAGAATAGAAATACCACAACCCACTTTTCTAGATTTCAGTGATAGATTGCTGAATTGCAACTTACATAGGCGCAGGATTCGTGCCATAGAGAATCCCAACCGGCATCAGAGCGGAGAGTGTGCGGCGATGACGTCAGCGCCGCACGCAACAGGAGCTGACACAGCCCCTGACAATAAGCAGGAAAGGAGGCGCCGCGTCCCTAGCAACAGGTAGTGCGGCACAGCGTGACACACAATACCCACACGAGGGTTCCCTCCGGGAACCAGAGTCGGCTTCAGAGAGTGAGCAGTATGGAATCTGGAGACCAAAGATGGAGCATGCATATCACGGGCAGGAACCTAGGAACGATCTGCCATGGAGTAACCCTTCCAATGTACAAGATATTGCAATTGTCTGCACCTGTATCTGGAGTCCAGGATCTTAGCAACCTCATATTCAGGGTCGCCATGAACCAGGAGCAGAGGAGGAGGAGCTCTGAGTTGGGTAAATCTATTCTTGATGTAAGGCTTGAGTAATGAGATATGGAAGACTGGGTGTATGCGCAGGGTTCTGGGCAAGGCCACTCTGTAGGCGACAGTGTCACGCTCAGCTGCTGGGAAGCTCTGCAGTCCTCTCTGTGTGCTTGATTGACAGGTGTCTGAGCCACCCCTTCCTGATGATGTCACAACCAGGCTTTTTATTCTGGCTTCCTGTTTCTCCAGTGTCCGTTTGTTTGTTAACTTTGAGGCTTCTGTTAGGATTTCGCTGAGGAATCTCTCTAACTGCTGCTTTTCTGTTGCCAATCTCTTCAAGGACTTACTATGCTGGATTAACCTTCAACCTCCTGAATACCTGTCTCCAAACAATGCAAGTACTGTTTGTTTTGTGAAACTTTCAAACTTGCTGTTTACCTGCTTCAATCCCTGCATATTCAGACTACTCTGTGTAGTGCAAACTATTCAAATACTGTTATTTCTGTGAATCCTTCAATCTGCATGTTTACCTGTTTCCAAACTCTGCAAATATAATTATTCAGTGTAAACCTTCAAACTGCTTGATATCCTGTTGCCAATCTCCACAAGTACTGATTAATCTGTGTTAACCTTCAAACTACCAGCTTACCTGTTGCTATCACTGAAAGTTCTGACAACACAGTGTTAACCTTCAAACTACCTGATTACATGTTGTTAATTCTGCAAGTTCTGACTACACAGTGTTTACCCTCAAACTGCCTGATTACCTGTTGCATACTCTGCAAAGACTGTCTACACAGTGTTAACTCTCAAACTGCCTGATTACCTGTTGCATACTCTGCAAAGACTGTCTACTCAGAGTTAACCCTCAAACTGCCTGATTACCTGTTGCATACTCTGCAAAGACTGTCTACACAGTGTTAACCTTCAGACTGCCTGATAACAAATGACCTAATCCTGCATTATTAACTGTTTCCTGTTTTACCCTTCTTCTGTCTGAGTATAAGTGACTTTCCCTGCTCTCCTGATTCTGTGGAAGGAATTTCCTGAAACCAGTTCCTTATTCAGAAGTCTATCTGGCTGATATCATGAATTACTTTGGCACAGGCTAACCCTGCTCCATATCGTGAGTACTTTGTTTTTTGGAGGTTGTCGTGGGGTCACGTCCTGGATTAAACTCAGAGTGCAAGGGTGTTGTTTAAGTTCGCCCTTGCATTTGGGTCTACTTCTGGATATTTCCTAACCTGACAGACAGGAGACAGTCTTTTTAGGACTTTGAAAGGAACGATAAACCTAGGCCCTAATTTGTGACAGGGTTGACATAGACGAATGTGTTGAGTAGAGACGCAAAGACGTTCACCTACCGAGATGGCACGTACAGAGGCTCTATGATAATCAGCAAACTTCTTGTTTCTAGAGACAGCTGAATGTAACAGAGAGCGAATACGTTGCCAATGAGTGGTGAGTTCAGTAACATGTTGGTCAGCAGCAGGAACCCCTGTGGACTGAGCAGAAAGAGGGAAGACACAAGGTTGATACCCTACTGCGGCTTGAAATGGAGAACACCGTAGAGAAGAGTGCCAATGAGTGTTTCTCACCAGCTCAGCAAGGGGTACCAACTCAGAACAGCTGGTATGGAGAGAATTGATAAAGGCTCTAAGGTAAGCCTCGAGATCTTGGTTTACTCTCTCAGTTAGTCCATTGGTCTGAGGGTGGTAGCCAGAAGACAAGGAAACAGTGGTTCCAATCAATTTACAAAAGGCTCTGCAAAAGGTAGAAATGAATTGTGGGCCTCTGTCGGAAACAATATTCAAGGGAATGCCATGAAGTTGTACCACATGCAAGAGAAAAAACCCCAATAGGTATTGAGCAGAAGGCAGTTTCTTAAGGGGTACAAAATGAGACAGTCTGGAAAACCTATCCACCACAACCCAAATAACTGTTTGGTGGTCAGAAGGTGGAAGGTCCACAATGAAGTCCATGGTTATGTGTGTCCATGGTTGTTTGGGAATGGACAATGGTTGGAGCAAGCCAGGAGGCAAGGATTGGGGAATTTTGTTGGCAGCATAAAAAAGGCTCTCCAAAAGGTAGAAATGAATTGTGGGCCTCTGTCAGAAACAATATTCAAGGGAATGCCATGAAGTTGTACCATATGCAAGAGAAAAAAAACCTGATAGGTATTGAGCAGAAGGCAGTTTCTTAAGGGGTACAAAATGAGCCAGTCTGGAAAACCTATCCACCACAACCCAAATAACTGTATGGTGGTCAGAAGGTGGAAGGTTCACAATGAAGTCCATGGTTATGTGTGTCCATGGTTGTTTGGGAATGGACAATGGTTGGAGCAAGCCAGGAGGCAAGGATCAGGGAATTTTGTTGGCAGCATAAGTCGTACAGGCTATCACATAATCCTGAGTGTCAGACTTCATAGTAGGCCACCATACATGTTGGGAAAGACGCTTAAAAGTCATTGTCAAGCCAGGATGTTCTGAGAGTTTACTATCATGAGCTTAGGACAGCACAGAAGTGCATAGGTTCAGAGGTACAAAGAGGATATCAGAAGCCATGGGAGCTTCAGGAGGTTTTCTAGACTGGGCACGTCTTTGAAGAAGGGTGGTATTCAGTTTAGTAACCACACAGGAGGGAGGTATGATGTGTTCCATAGGTATTTCAGAGGAATCAATTGAGTGAGGAAACTGACAGGAAAGGGCGTCCACCTTCTTGTTTTTGGTCCCGGGAAGATAACAGACTACAAAGTTAAAACTGGAAAAGACTCAATCCTGTCGAGGATTGAGTCGATGGGTAGTCTCTAGGTAAGTTAGATTCTTGTGGTCAGTGAGAATCTGAATTGGATTGGCGGTGCCCTCTAACCAATGACGCCATTCAGTCAAGGCCATCTTAATGACTAAGAGTTCATGATTACCCACATTGCAATTCTTCTCTGTAGAAGTAAAGCGTTGAGAGAAAAAGGATACAGGGTGCGACTTGGAGGTTAAAGGATCCCTTTGGGTTAGAACTGCTCCAGCCCTCTCGTAGGCATCAACCTCTAAAGTAAACTGTAGGTCAGGATCAGGATGGCGGAGCACGGGAGCAGAACAGAAAGCCTTTTTTAGATGAAAAAGGCATTCATGGCTTCAGGTGGCCAATGTTTACACTCTTTGTTCCATTTTGTCAATTCAGTGAGTGGAGCGACTGTTTGATAAAAGTTCTTATTAAACTTGTGGTAATAATTGGAGAACCCCAAGAATCTCTGTAATTCTTTTAATGAAGTGGGTTGAGGCCATTCTAAAACTGTGGTGAGTTTAGCAGGATCCTTGGCAAAACCCTCCATTTTTCTAGCTTGGCTACCAAAGAATTGTCTCCGAGACGTTGAAATACCTGTCTCACGTGTTTATGATGCTCCTCCAAAGTGGAAGAAAAAAACAAGGATGTCATCCAGGTAGACAATGACAGTGAAATTGAGGAAGACATTGTTAACAAATGCCTGGAAGACTGCAGGGGCGTTACACAGCCCAAAGGGCATTGCAAGGTATTCATAATGCCCTGGTCTTGTGTTGAAGGTGGTCTTCCATTCGTGGCCTGGGAAGATACGAATCAGATTGTATGCCCCATGTAGGTCCAGCTTGGTGAAGAAGCGAACATCCTGGAGTGAGTCGTACAATTCAGTGATTAAAGGAATAGGATAGCGATTCTTGATAGTTATGTTGTTCAAGGCCCTGTAGTCGATACAGGGTCTGAGCCCACCATCCTTCTTACTGACGAAAATGAAGCCTGTCCCAGCAGGAGAGGAGGAAGGGCGAATGAAACCTTTAGCAAGATTCTCTTGGATGTATTCCTCCATGAACTTGGTTTCAGCTTTGGAGAGTGGATAAGTCCTCCCTTTAAGTGGGGCTTTGGGAAAGAGGTCAATTTTACAGTCATAAGGACGGTGGGCTGGCAGCACATCGGCTGCTTTCTTCTCAAACACATCTGTGAAGTCCGCGTATATCGAGGGAAGGCTTGAAGGAGTCTGAAGACTGGCTATGGGGATGCAGAGAAGAGGAGTGACTTTAGCAAGGCAGGAGTGGAAACAGGAGGTACCCCAGGAGGCCAGTTGTCCTTCAGCCCAGTCGAACTGCAGATTATGTATACGAAGCCAAGGAAGACCAAGGATGACAGGTTGTGCTGGGGAATGAATGACCTTAAACTGCAGCTGTTCCGGATGAAGGACTCCCACAGTCAGGGGTGCTGACTCAAAATGGATCAACCCTGAACCAAGGGGGTGGCATCCAGAGTAGTTATTTTGAGACAATGTCTTTTCTGCAGAAGAGGTAAGCCAGCTTGAATCATAAAATGATGATCCAAAACGTTTCCAGCTGCCCCTGAGTCAATGAAGGCTTGAGTGTGGACAGAATTCTGAGGAACTGTAAGAGTAACAGGTACCAGAATCTGCGAGGAGTGAGAGGATTTAGTAGTGATCATGCTTAGGGGTACCCCAGTGTTATCCCCTAAGCATGTACTTTCCGGCCGAATGTCACAGTTCTTTAGTTGGTGGGAGTTAGACATCACAATAAAAGCATATTCTCCTTCTTTTCTGTCTTTCAGACTCTGAGGGTTTGAAGGAGGAAATATCCATGGGTTCCTCTACTGGAGTGGCTGGTGAAGTTGAAGGGGTAGAGGATACTGCAGAGACCGGACGAATAGAAGGACGAGAGGGAAGGACTCTCCGAGTTCTGTCTCTCTCTGCTTGTCTCTCCTGGAAGCGAGAGTCTAGACTGATGCAAAGTCATATAAAGTCATCCAAAGAAGAGGGAATATCATGATAAGTGAGTTCTTCTTCAATGCGTTCATGCAGACCCCTCCTAAAGGCTGCCTTGAGGGCACTGCCATCCCAACTGGTCTCTAGTGCCAAGGTGTGAAACTCAATGGCAAATTGTGCCACAGTTCTATTGCCCTGGCGGAGATCTAGGAGAGAAAATTCTGCAGCAGAAGTATGGCCAGAAGTCACAGAAGTGCAGAAATGAATGCATCAGCATCATTCAGGAGTGGATCGTTCTGTTCCAAAAGGGGAGAGACCCAGGCTAGGGCCTTGTCTTTTAGTAAGGAAATGACAAGGTGACCCTTTAGGACAAAATAACAGAAAAAGTCAATGTGCATAACTATTCACCCCTAAAGTCAATACTTTGTAGAGCCACCTTTTGCGGCAATCACACCTCCAAGTCGCTTTGGATAAGTCTCTATGAGCTTACCACATCTTACCACTGGGATTTTTGCCCATTCCTCCTTGCAAAACTGCTCCAGCTCCTTCTAGTTGGATGGTTTGCGCTTGTGAACAGCAATCTTTAAGTCTGACCACAGATTTTCTATTGGATTGAGGCCTGGGCTTTGACTAGGCCATTCCAATACATTTACTTGTTTCCCCTTAAACCACTCAAGTGTTGCTTTAGCAGTGTGTTTGGGGTCATTGTCCTGCTGGAAGGTGAACCTCCATCCTAGCCTCAAATCACGCACAGAGTGGTACAGGTTTTGTTCAAGAATATCCCTGTATTTAGCACCATCCATCTTTCCCTTAACTCTGACCTGTTTCCCAGTCCCGGCTGCTGAAAAACATCCCCACAGCATGATGCTGCCACCACCATGTTTCACTGGTGTTCTTTGATGTGTGATTTGATGTGTTGGGTTTGCGCAAGACATAGTGTTTTCTTTGATGGCCGAAAAGTTCAATTTTAGTCTCATCAGACCAGAGCACCTTCCTCCATACATTTTGGTAGTCTCCCACATGCCTTTTCGCAAACACAAAGCGTGCCATTTTGTTTTTTGCTGAAAGTAATGGCTTTCTTCTGGCCACTCTGCCATAAAGCCCAACTCTATGGAGCGTACGGCTTATTGCCGTTCTATGTACAGATACTCCAGTCTCTGCTGTGGAACTCTGCAGCTCCTCCAGGGTTAACTTAGGTCTCTGTGCTGCGTCTCTTATTAATGCCCTCCTTGCCCGGTCCGTGAGTTTTGGTGGGTGGCCGTCTCTTGGCAGGTTTGCTGTTGTGCCATGTTCTTTCCATTTGGTTATGATAGATTTGATGGTGCTCCTGGGGATCATCAAAGATTTGGATATTTTTTTTAACCTAACCCTGACTTGTACTTCTCAACAACATTGTCCCTTACTTGTTTGGAGAGTTCCTTGGTCTTCATGGCAGTGTTTGGTTAGTGGTGCCTCTTGCTTAGGTGTTGCAGCCTCTGGGGCCTTTCAAAAAAGGTGTGTATATGTAATAACAGATCATGTGACACTTAGATTGCACACAGATGGACATCATTTCACTAATTATGTGACTTCTGAAGCTAATTGGTTGCACCAGAGCTTTTTATGGGCTTCATAACAAAAGGGGTGAATACATACGCACATGCCAATTTTATGTTTTCATTTCCAAAAAAATAGTTTTATGTATATATTTTTCTCATTTCACTTCCCCAGACTATTGTGTTCTGATCCATCACATAAAATTCAGATTACTAAAACATTGAACTTAATGCTGTAATGTAACAAAATAGGTAAAAAGCCAAGGGGGGTGAATACTTTTGCAAGGCATATATAATTGTCTTTGTTTTGCAAAATTAATAGCGGCAGTGTACTTCATAAAGTTTATGTAGGTAGTTAAAAAATTAGTCCAAAACACAAGGATTGGATATAATACTTATCTGCAGAGTTTATACATCAAAATAAATAAATAAACATACATAAAAGAATCAAACTACAAAACAAATAATGGAAATATATGATTACTTTATTTGTAGTCTTACAATGCCAATACATTCCACTGGCCACAAAATTATGATTTTGTGGATTCACAAAGATCCCTGTTTTGTAAATCCTGAGAAGAATGCACATTATGTTGCTATTACAAGAAGTCCTAAAAATAAGTTCTTAATATGTCAATGACTTGCTTGTAATATGTTATAATTATTTAATAACGCCGTCAAATAGGCTCCCTGCAGTCTTTTCTCATGTAATGCTCCACAGTAGGCAGATCTGTCATTTGCATAGATTGCTGGGACATTCTATGAAACAGACGGGAAAGGTCCCCTTGATAGCACTTTTTTGCGAGCAGAAGAGAATTAGAAAATCACATTAATCTACTGGGAATGATCAAGCAATGCAACAGATTGCAATATATTTGGTATTAAACAGAATTGTTTTATATTTGCATAGTGTGACTTCTTCCTTCATACACAATAAAGTAATATATTATGAAGTTAAAGGGACAAGAAACCCTAAAACGTTCTTTCATGATTTAGATAGAACATACAATTTTAAACATTTTTCCAATTTACTTCTATTATCAATTTTGCTTCATTCTCTTGTTATCCTTTGCTGAAGGAACATCATTGCACTACTGGCAGCTAGCTGAACACATCTAGTTAGCCAATCACAAGAGACAAATGTGTGCAGGCACCAATCAGCAGCTAGCTCCCACTAGTGTAGAATATGTGCATATTCTATTTCAACAAGGGATACCAAGAGAAAAAGCACATTTGAAAATAGAAGTGAATTTAAAGTGTCTTAAAATCACATGCTCTTTCTGAATCATGCAAGTTTCATTTTGACTTTTCTATCCCTTTAATCATTCTTGTGCACAGCTTTGACTGATTGAAATGTGCAAGTCCACATGTGTACCTCAGCTCCCTCATTTACATGCTGCTCTGTGATTAGCTCATGGCTCTCATCAGTCATTAAAGGAAACACAGTCTAGACATGTGCGCAGTGGAAAAATTTGTTTCGGACCGATTCAGATTTTTTTCAAATTTCGTTTTGGATCAATTCGAATTCGGATACATTTGAATGTATTCGTTTCGGCTTCATTCGGATTCTAACAAATTCGGATGTATTCGATTCATAAATTCGGAAGTTCGGTATGTGTTATGTTGATTCAGATGGTTCCAAGTTACACAACGGAATTATTTCACAGTTCTATCTCACTAAATCTCACTAAATTTAATTGTTATACTGAATTGTGATTAGTCCATGACCATTCGAATGTAACGAATAAATCTGAACTAATTTGGATTTATTCGTTACAAATGCATTTGGATTCGTTTAGTTTTGTTGCTAGGGTAATGCGGAAATTCAAATCAATTCGAATCTCCAAATTTGGCGAATTCATCCGAATTTTCAACTTGGAACGAAATGAAACGCACATGTATGAAACACGCCCTATTAATGAAGGGAGAGAGGCTATTTTGCCAGGTGAGTAGTGCAACAAATAAATAAAGCTGCACTGCTGTTCCAAAAACACTTCATAAATTAGAAATGCACTTATTTTATACTAGGCGATAAGCCTCCCCAGAGGGCAGTCTATTTAAAAAAAACTACAAACCCCAAAGCTAAAATTACACAAAATAAAAAATGTAAAATTACAGAAAAAAATAAACAAAGCAATTCAAAATAAAAAATGTAAACCTAAACTAATACCCCTATAAAAATTCCCCCAAAAATAAAAACACCGCCTAATCTAAAAGGGCTTTTGTAGGGCATTGCCCAAAGTTAAACAGCTCTTTTACCTAAATAAATGACCAATTACCCCCTAACAGTAAACCCCTAAACCAAACAAACCCTCCAAAATAAAAAAAACTAACACTAAAAAAAAAAAAAAACTACCCATTTCCCCTAATGGGACATTTGTATGGGCATTGCCCTTAAAAGGGCAATCAGCTCTTTTCCAGCCCAAAAAAACTAATCTAAAAAAAAGCCACCCCAAAAAATAAAAATAAAGACTAAGACTAAGTCCCAAATAGGTACTCACCTTTCCTGAAGTCCGGCGGAGAAGGTCTTCTTCCAGGTGGCTCTATCATCTTCTATCTTCATCCAGAACGAAGGCTGCGCGGAGGTGCAGAGCTGATTTTCCCGATGCGTGAATCCTCAACGGCGACGGTCCTCAGCGGCATGGAGGCTTCTCTTCATTCGATGTCGGTCATACACTGAAGATTGAATGCAAGGTACCACATTCAATTTGGGGTACCTTGCATTCCTATTGGCTGATATTTTGAAATCAGCCAATAGGATTAGAGCTACAGAAATCTTATTGGCTGTTCAGATCAATCAATAAAATTTCAGTAGCTCTCATCCTATTGGCTGATTTCAAACTTTCAGCCAATAAGAATGCAAGGTACCCCAAAAAAATGTGTGGTACCTTGCATTTAATCTTCAGTGTGTGGCGGACGATCGCATGAAGAGGAGCCTACACGCTCCTGAGGATCGCCGCTGCTGATGACCACCGCTGAGGAACGCCGCTGAGGATCCGTGCATCAGGGAAGCCCATACAAATGCCCCTTTAGGGGCAATGGGTAGTTTAGGTTTTTTAGTGTTAGGTCTTTTTATTTTGGGGGTTTGGTGGGTGGGTTTTTTTACTGTTAGGGGGGACTTAGTATTTTTGAAATGTAAAAGAGCTGTTTAACTTAGGGCAATGCCCTACAAAATGCCCTTTTAAGGGCTATTGGTAGTTTAGTTTAGATTAGGGAGTGTTTTTAGTTTAGATTAGGGAGTGTTTTTATTTTAATAGGGATTAGGTTTCATTTTTTTATTTTTGATTATTTTGTTTATTTTTTTAACTGTAATGTTAGAACTTTTTTACTTTTTGTAATTTTAGATTTTTTTTTTGTATTTAATGTGAGGTTTTATTTAAGTGTAACTTAGTATTGTGGTTAATTTAAGGGGTGTTAAGTTAGGGGGCTTGGTAATTAAATTAGTTATTTGCATTGTGGGGGCTTGGCGGTTTAGGAGTTAATAGGTTAATTAGGCTTATTGTGATGTGGGGGTTTGGCGGTTTCGGGGTTAATAGGTTATTTAGGTTTATTGTGATGTGGGGGGTTGGCGGTTTAGGAGTTAATAGGTTAACTAGGTTTATTGCGATGTGGGGGTTTGATGGTTTAGGCGTTAATAGTGTCAGGATATCTGTGAGTGTTATTAAATAATAGATATATAGATAGATAGATAGATAGATATTATTTATACATGATAAGACCACAGAGTTTATTATTTGTGAAAATGGTTGCATTAGTTTTATTTAATATAAATTTCAGTTCTCTCTGCCAGATGGTCTTGGCTGGGTAAAACAACCCCCATTTCTTCTTGGTTACACAGGAAAGAACAAAAGGTTCAGACCTTTGTATAAGATAAGACCATTGGGCCACTTCAAAATAAATATTAGCATTTTGAAACTCAGGAAGGTAATAATTAACACTTACTTGGTGATCAAATGTTAGACCACCAGCCTCTGTTGTAGACGAAATTCTGCACTATTTTCAGATAAGCTAACAGAATTTCAAGATATTAGGAGCTAACAGACACATGTGATAATTTAACACAATGGCTCACTGAACTCTTTGAGGCTTAATTGTATTCAAAAATTGATTACCCCCTGCTGTATTAGATACACAGCTATACTGAGCCAAGCAGAAACATATATGGCATTGTAACTGAAATTCATTTTTAAAAGTACAACTTGTATGGTTTTCAATCCTGTATAAAAATGTAACATTCAATGGATCTGAGAAATGCATTTCAGGTTTGTAATAAATTTAATAATAACCTATTTTTTATTTTTCAGGCATCTGACAAATACACATGTGGTTGTCCCATAAATTGTGTCATATGTTTTATGCACTCAGAAAGAGGTGTACTGAATGTGAAATATGCTGTGTTTTTATATGAACATAAGAAAATAATCAAATGCAACTTTAAATGCATTTTAAGATAATACCAGTATGATGTTAGAAATAATACTGATGTTTCATATTAAAGTAATCAGAAAAAATGGCACAATATGATCCATGTATATTAAACATATGACTTATTAATATAATAATTTTTGATTAACAACAATAACAACAGCAGTATTAGGTATACATATTTAGCTATGATAAACAGTGCAATATTTTCAAAATACCATCTTTACAAAGTATACACATCCATTGAAAAGTTATCCGGATTAGAAAATCCATTGTCCACAGAAATCTAGGATTCACCTCGGACTAACCCGGGAAGGACTATCAAATACCCATGAAGCGGACAGGCTTGGTTTCAATTTCCGATCAACTAAGTGCTTTGACCTTGTGTAAATAAGAGAAAATTAAAAGAAAAAACAAGAGAAAAGAAAAAGAACATACAGGAACTGTTCAAACCAGTATTAACATTTAACCATTGTTTGGTCCAATATAGGAGAGAAATTTAACCTCAAGTTTCGTACAGAGCAGAATATAAGTGGAGAGAAAAAACACAAAAAAGAGAAGCGAAAAAAAAAAAAAAAAAGGGGGGGGGGGAGGGGAGAGGAGGGTAGGCCGGTGTCATTCAAGGGAATAGGGGGGAGGGAAGGTGAGGGATGGGTAGTTGGAGGATCTCACAGGGCCATACCCCCAAATCATAATCTGGAGATCTTCCGAGCCATGTATATGTGAAACATATGATTCCATCGTCTTCACGAAGTTCAGAATATCCACCACCTGTTCCCAAGAGGGTGTGGTCTGTTGAAGCCACATCCTGGCTAGAGCTAGTTTTATTGCTAGAAATAGATATATACAGAACGTCTTCTGTGGTAATGTCAAATATGCAGGTAGCTTATGGAATAGGCCCAGGCTTGGAGACAACTGTATTGGGATACCTTTCACGGTACAGTACTGAGCTGCTTTTTGCCAAAGAGGTTGAATATGTGGACATGTCCACCAAATATGTAGCGGAGTCCCCAATGCATCACATCCTCTCCAGCATTTGGGAGAGTTGATGGGTGAGATCTTAAACAAGCGTATAGGTGTCATATGCCACTGTAGTACAATTTTGAGAAATAGCTCATATAGAGTTATACAATGAACCGCTTTTTTTTATACAATGAGCATATTAAATATAAAATTGAATGATATAATTTACTGTAGCAGTGTTAAAAAAAAGAAACTGTTAATCTTTGCTGCTCCCGATGGCCTAAATTCAATATTACAACCAAAAGGCATTTGGCTGTTGAAAATGAAATTTCCCAGTAGTCATTCAGGGAGGAATCTCCCAAATAACCAATCAGGGACCAGCTTCCGAAGGGCCTATAATTTCCAAATAATCACCTATGATTAGAATAAAAAGGGGTGGGATTATATTGTGTGATATAACCCCAGGCAAGAGGGGGAAAAAAGGACTCTGTGCAGAATTTTGACTGACAAACTGTTGACTTGGGATCCAGTCTATTATAAAGCAATCTGGGTCTAATGTTTATCCATCTTGCAAAAATCACCTCTTTTAATTTATGAGGTGAAATTGGATTTATCAGAGGAACCCTGGAAGAATTGATTTGCTTATTTGGGTGAAGTAAATTGATTTGCTTATTTGGGTGAAGTATAAGAAACTATAACAATATTTTAATGCAAATACATTCATTGTTGCTACAGTCTAATTGCAGTTAGTAAATTTAAAAGGGCATAGTTTGTATTTCAAGCTTGTGTTTCATAGCCCTGTGTAGTTTAAAACTAGTCTCTTGTATACTAAGTAATTAATTTATTTGCTAGATAAATATCCTTTGTGTTGCATATTTCTAAGGCATGCTTATTATTATCATTAAGAGTAAATCCCTCTGGTGTGTATTAATTTATTTGCTATATATATATATATATATATATATATATATATATATATATATATATATACACATATATATTTTAGAATTTGCCTTATTACTGCTAAGTGAATTTATTTCATCTCAGATAACTTGGCATAGAAATTGGCTGTTAAAGTATATTGTTCTATTGTTTAACTAAGCACTGTTAAAGTTAGTGATCCATACTCTGGTATTTCATTGTGGTATTTTAATGTAATCCATTGTGAATAAGGTAAATTATAAAGATATATTTTTATGATCTCTGTAAGGATATTATAACAGCATAAGTGTGTATCATCTGATTCATAATCTGGTTTTCTATAAATATAATTCAATGTGTTTAAAACTTTAACTAATAAAAAGAATTTAGGAATTTATATTAATTTTAATTGTTTCGTATATGCATTTATTGGGGGTTTGTTTTAAAGAATAATTATTAAATATATTGTATTATAATCCGGCCATATACTGACAATAGGTTAATTAGGTTTATTGCGATGTGGGGGTTTGTCAGTTTAGGGTTTAATAGGTTAATTAGGTTTATTGCGATGTGGAGGGCTGGCAGCTTAGGAGTTAATATTTTAATTATGATATTTGCGGATTAAGGGTTAATTACTTTATTATTTTGTGATGTTGGCGGTTTCGGTGTTTGTTAATACTTTGTGCAGGAGGTTAGTTTTTTTTGTTATACTTCATGCGGGCGGTTAGGGTTTTTTTATTTTTTTGTGGGCTGTGTTTTTTCGTTGTTTCATGCGGTTGCGTGTTTTTTTTTTGCCTACGCTGCACCCAGGTGGATTCCGAAAATGTCAGGGTGGTGCAATTTTCAGAATCCACCGGGATGCAGCTTTGCTGCATCCAGGTGGATTCTTTTGGCTGCGCACACAACCAACATTCTTTTGGCTGCCTCGCGTATTTGGGGATACGTGTGCAACTGCGACAAACACATTACAAACGTGATTATAGTATAGATATTGTCACGTCTGAAATATTTTCTTGGCTAAAGAAATGTTAAGTTAAAGCCGTCTAAGGGCGATGATCTAAAGTTCTCTGGTCTGGCGAGATGATCTAAGATGTCTCCTCAGTACTGTAAGGTCTCTCAAAGAATTTTAGAAAGACTTGAGAACTTTGCTATACAGGGTTCAGTATGTCAAGGAAAGATGCCTTAAATTGTAAAATAATGCTAAACAAATATGCCCCCAAAGATTTTGTGGGATTTCTCTCTATGGAGGTGAGTGTTTGCTTATCAGACCTTAAGTGTTAAAGGGACGTGAAACCCAAAATTTTTCTATCATGATTCAGAAAGAGCATACATATGTAAGAAACTTTCCAATTTACTTCTATGATCAATTTTACTTCATTTTCTTGGTATCCTTTCTTGAAAGACCAGCAATGCACTACTGGGAGCTAGCTGAACACATAAGCCAATCACTAAAGGCATAAATGCCACCAATAAGAAGCTAGCTCCCAGCTCCTGAGCCTACCTAGTAATGTTTTTCATTAAAGGATACAAAGAGAACAAAGAAAATTACACAAAATAAGTAAATTGGAAAGCTGTGTAACATTGTATGCTCTATCTGAATTATGAAAGAAAAAGTTTGGGTTTTGTTTTGTGTAAACTGATACTGTAGTATTAGTTTTGTATTTATAATCCTCACTGGTTCATAATGGCAACTGCCTCTGGTTTACTGGTGGAGATGGACATGCCTCTGTAAGATAAGAAAATATTAATTTACTCAGGACCGGAATATGAGTTTTTCAAAATACAAATGGGTATAAACTATCGTCTGAGGCCCTTATGGCTCTTTATATTCCAGAAAAGGCCCCTTTCATTTCATCACAATCACAATAGTGCATTTTCAGCCATTTCCCATGCCCGCTATAATGTTTTCGGAATCCCTGAGAAAAACCCTATATTTAATTACAATTTTTTTTAAAGAGACTTTTCAACACATTTTCAAGATCTGTTTTGTCTTTTCTAGTGCAACACATCAAGACACTTGATAAAGCCCAGAGAGGGCCTTTTGTGCATCTTTATTTGGCAACATTCTATTATCATTTTAGTGGTGTATTTGTATATATGATATTAATTCATTAAAGCTCTATTCATCGCTATTGTATAGTTCTTCAGCAGTGGCCACGGCATATATTTACATATTTATACGTGTTGAGTGTGTTTTATCCTGTACAGCTAAGAGGATCTGCAGGAAATGTGAGATCAGGACCCCAACAGCTAGAAATGAAGCAATCTCTTTCTGTTAATATTTGCTTCTAAGTCACACTCGCACTGTTGTGATTGTCACAATTAATACTGGTGTCTTGTATTGTTTTATTACAATATTTACATTTATTTATTGTAAAACGTACTCGGCTAGATTTGGAGTTTTGTCGGTAACGACCCGAAAAACTAATGCCGGCTTTTTTCTGGCCGCACCATAAAAATAACTCTGGTATCGAGAGTCCACATAAAGGCTGCGTTAGGCTCCAAAAAAGGAGCGTAGAGCATTTTTAACGCAGCTTCAACTCTCGATACCAGAGTTGCTTACGGACGCGGCCAGCCTCAAAAACGTGCTCGTGCACGATTCCCCCATAGGAAACAATGGGGCTGTTTGAGCTGAAAAAAAACCAAACACCTGCAAAAAAGCCGCGTTCAGCTCCTAACGCAGCCCCATTGTTTGCTATGCGGTAACCCTTCCTACGTCTGCACTTAACACTCTAACATGTACCCCGAGTCTAAACACCCCTAACCTTACACTTATTAACCCCTAATCTGCCGCCCCCGCTATCGCTGACCCCTGCATATTATTATTAACCCCTAATCTGCCGCTCCGTAAACCGCCGCTACTTACATTATCCCTATGTACCCCTAATCTGCTGCCCTAACATCGCCGACCCCTATATTATATTTATTAACCCCTAATCTGCCCCCCACAACGTCGCCTCCACCTGCCTACACTTATTAACCCCTAATCTGCCGACCGGACCTGAGCGCTACTATAATAAAGTTATTAACCCCTAATCCGCCTCACTAACCCTATCATAAATAGTATTAACCCCTAATCTGCCCTCCCTAACATCGCCAACACCTAACTTCAATTATTAACCCCTAATCTGCCGACCGAATCTCGCCGCTATTCTAATAAATGTATTAACCCCTAAAGCTAAGTCTAACCCTAACACTAACACCCCCCTAAGTTAAATATAATTTAAATCTAACGAAATTAATTAACTCTTATTAAATAAATTATTCCTATTTAAAGCTAAATACTTACCTGTAAAATAAATCCTAATATAGCTACAATATAAATTATAATTATATTATAGCTATTTTAGGATTTATATTTATTTTACAGGTAACTTTGTATTTATTTTAACCAGGTACAATAGCTATTAAATAGTTAAGAACTATTTAATAGCTAAAATAGTTAAAATAATTACAAATTTACCTGTAAAAGAAATCCTAACCTAAGTTACAAATAAACCTAACACTAGACTATCAATAAATTAATTAAATAAACTACCTACAATTACCTACAATTAACCTAACACTACACTATCAATAAATTAATTAAATACAATTGCTACAAATAAATACAATTAAATAAACTAGCTAAAGTACAAAAAATAAAAAAGAACTAAGTTACAAAAAATAAAAAAATATTTACAAACATAAGAAAAATATTACAACAATTTTAAACTAATTACACCTACTCAAAGCCCCCCAAAATAAAAAAATGCCCTACCCTATTCTAAATTACTAAAGTTCAAAGCTCTTTTACCTTACCAGCCCTGAACAGGGCCCTTTGCGGGGCATGCCCCAAGAAATACAGCTCTTTTGCCTGTAAAAAAAAACATACAATACCCAAGCCCCCCAACATTACAACCCACCACCCACATACCCCTAATCTAACCCAAACCCCCCTTAAATAAACCTAACACTAAGCCCCTGAAGATCATCCTACCTTGTCTTCACCATACCAGGTTCACCGATCGGTCCAGAAGAGCTCCTCCGATGTCCTGATCCAAGCCCAAGCTGGGGGCTGAAGAGGTCCATGATCCGGCTGAAGTCTTCATCCAAGCGGGGAATGCGAGCTCAATCTGATTGGCTGATCGGATCAGCCAATCGGATTGAACTTGATTCTGATTGGCTGATCCCATCAGCCAATCAGAATATTCCTACCTTAATTCCGATTGGCTGATAGAATCCTATCAGCCAATCGGAATTCGAGGGACGCCATCTTGGATGACGTCATTTAAAGGAACCGTCATTCGTCGTTCAGTCGTCGGCCAGGATGGATGTTCCGCGGTGGAGGTCTTCAGGATGCTGCCGCTTCGCTCCGGATGGATGCCGCTTGGATGAAGACTTCAATCGGATGGAAGACCTCTTCTGCCCCGCTTGGATGAAGACTTCAGCCGGATCATGGACCTCTTCAGCCCCCCGCTTGGGCTTGGATCAGGACATCGGAGGAGCTCTTCTGGACCGATCGGTGAACCTGGTATGGTGAAGACAAGGTAGGATGATCTTCAGGGGCTTAGTGTTAGATTTATTTAAGGGGGGTTTGGGTTAGATTAGGGGTATGTGGGTGGTGGGTTGTAATGTTGGGGGGCTTGGGTATTGTATGTTTTTTTTTACAGGCAAAAGAGCTGTATTTCTTGGGGAATGCCCCGCAAAGGGCCCTGTTCAGGGCTGGTAAGGTAAAAGAGCTTTGAACTTTAGTAATTTAGAATAGGGTAGGGCATTTTTTTTATCTTGGGGGGCTTTGTTATTTTATTAGGGGGCTTAGAGTAGGTGTAATTAGTTTAAAATTGTTGTAATATTTTTCTTATGTTTGTAAATATTTTTTTATTTTTTGTAACTTAGTTCTTTTTTATTTTTTGTTCTTTAGCTAGTTTATTTAATTGTATTTATTTGTAGCAATTGTATTTAATTAATTTATTGATAGTGTAGTGTTAGGTTAATTGTAGGTAATTGTAGGTAGTTTATTTAATTAATTTATTGATAGTCTAGTGTTAGGTTTATTTGTAACTTAGGTTAGGATTTCTTTTACAGGTAAATTTGTAATTATTTTAACTATTTTAGCTATTAAATAGTTCTTAACTATTTAATAGCTATTGTACCTGGTTAAAATAAATACAAAGTTACCTGTAAAATAAATATAAATCCTAAAATAGCTATAATATAATTATAATTTATATTGTAGCTATATTAGGATTTATTTTACAGGTAAGTATTTAGCTTTAAATAGGAATAATTTATTTAATAAGAGTTAATTAATTTCGTTAGATTTAAATTATATTTAACTTAGGGGGGTGTTAGTGTTAGGGTTAGACTTAGCTTTAGGGGTTAATACATTTATTAGAATAGCGGCGAGATTCGGTCGGCAGATTAGGGGTTAATAATTGAAGTTAGGTGTCGGCGATGTTAGGGAGGGCAGATTAGGGGTTAATACTATTTATGATAGGGTTAGTGAGGCGGATTAGGGGTTAATAACTTTATTATAGTAGCGCTCAGGTCCGGTCGGCAGATTAGGGGTTAATAAGTGTAGGCAGGTGGAGGCGACGTTGAGGGGGGCAGATTAGGGGTTAATAAATATAATATAGGGGTCGGCGGTGTTAGGGGCAGCAGATTAGGGGTACATAAGGATAACGTAGGTGGCGGTGCTTTGCGGTCGGCAGATTAGGGGTTAATAAGTGTAGGCAGGTGGAGGCGACGTTGAGGGGGGCAGATTAGGGGTTAATAAATATAATACAGGGGTCGGCGGTGTTAGGGGCAGCAGATTAGGGGTACATAAGTATAACGTAGGTGGCGGTCGGCAGATTAGGGGTTAAAAATTTTTTTTAGAGTGTCGGCAATGTGGGGGGACCTCGGTTTAGGGGTACATAGGTAGTTTATGGGTGTTAGTGTACTTTAGAGCACAGTAGTTAAGAGCTTTATAAACCGGCGTTAGCCCAGAAAGCTCTTAACTACTGACTTTTTTCCTGCGGCTGGAGTTTTGTCGTTAGATGTCTAACGCTCACTTCAGAAACGACTCTAAATACCGGAGTTAGAAAAATCCCATTGAAAAGATAGGATACGCAATTTACGTAAGGGGATCTGCGGTATGGAAAAGTCGCGGCTGGAAAGTGAGCGTTAGACCCTATTTTGAGTGACTCCAAATACCGGCGGTAGCCTAAAACCAGCGTTAGGAGCCTCTAACGCTGGTTTTCACGGCTAACGCCAAACTCTAAATCTAGGCCACTGTTTATAGTTTGGCGGCATCTACCGCTGAATATAAAAACAAGACTATGGGGCCGATTTATCAAGGGTCAAATGGCCCCTGATGCCCCTATTTCCGCACGAGCCTTCAGGCTCGCCGGAAACAGCAGTTAAGAAGCAGCGGTCTTAAGACCGCTGCTCCTTAACGCGTCCGCTGCCTCTGAGGCTGTGGACATCAATCCGCCCAATCGTATACGATTGGGTTGATTAACACCCCCTGCTAGCGAATCTGCAGGGGGCGGTATTGCACAAGCAGTTCACCAGAACTGCTTGTGCAATGTTAAATGCTGACAGCGTATGCTGTCGGCATTCAGCGATGTCTGTCGGACATGATCCGCTGAGCAGATTATGTCGGACAGACACTTGGTAAATTGGCCCCTATGGGTTAATATTAGAAGAACTATCTTCCTATACTTGAGTTTAACAGTAGTGACACTGTAAAGTGTGAAACTGCTTCAATGCAATATTGTATCTGCAAAGAAGTTGTTCAAATAAGACCACACATTCATGACAGGGTTTTTATAAGGAACACACTTTTGTGAGCACAAAATCAAAATATTTTAAGAGGGTTTTACAGTGCTTGTTTAATGAACTTCTAAACTGGATTGCATCTTCGTGAATGTGAGTTAAATAATCTTGGCACAAGCATTGTAATACGCACTATCATGAAAATGTTTGGACTTTGCACTCACGAAGGAGCAATCACAGGTAGAAGTTCATTAATGTAGGCACATGCACCTTATAAAGCAGGGTTCTTCAAATCACAGGTCGAGACCCATTACTGGGTCACAACACCATGTTTACCAGGTCACAACTTGTGTGTGTTATGTAGGAGAGTGCATGTGTTGTGTTATACGAGTGTGTGTATGTTGTATGTGTAATATGAGAGTGTGTGTGTTCTATGAGAATCAAATGTAAGTAATGAAAAAAAAAAATACTTTTAAAATAATAAAAGTGGCAATTTAGTGATTGAGCAAACATGCTCAGTATGCCCATCATGTCCAAATACAACTTTCATGCTGATGGTTTAGCATTGGTGAAGATGGATTTGGATTACAATATGTTAATTTCTCACATGTAAATGAGCATTTCCCTTACACAGTGAACAATGAGGTTAATTGAAAAGAACTTTACTGTAACCTTAAGAGGTGTGACTATTGTCTAGTATGTCAGTTTCAGGCGACTTCCCAGTTTCTATCCCAATAACAAGTTTTTAAAGGGACATTGTACACTAGATTTTTCTTGGCATACTTTTTTTTGTAGATAATCCATTTATATAGCCCATCTGGGGGTGTTTTTGTAAAAATGTATAGTATTGCTTATTTTTAAAAAACATTGTGCTGATTTTCAGACTCCTAACCAAGCCCAAAAGTTTTAGATGTATACTGATGTCTACAGATTCCTGCTGCTCCTGTTTGTGTAAAGGGTCTTTTCATATGCAGGAAAGGGGGAGGGTCTGCTTTTCCTGTTTTCTCAGCCCCTTTCACTCAATGTCCCAGCCTCACCTCATCAACAGTGCTAAACTGTGAGCTTTTTGGTAAGTTTTTAAAAGGTTTTATACTGAATTATTATATCAGTATCTGTGTATATCATCTTTATAATATTGTCTATTACACACAGTTATATGAAAATTGGTGTATACTGTCCCTTTAACACTCAAAAAGCCTTTTCAGGAGCTTTTCTGTAAAAAAAAACGTTCGCGGCTTAGGGCTTTTAACGCACGGATCCATTTTGTATTGTGATCACTTGAAAAACACGCTTATTTGGCTGGAAAACAAAAATCCTTTTCGGGAGCAAATTGCAGATAAATTGTAATTGTCCCCATAAACTGAAACGTCTTCTTTTAGGTGAATGCAAACAAAACATTTGATTACAATGTCCCTTTAATATAAAAATGTTTTAATAACTGTTTTTTTTTCTATACACGAATGTTCAACATTTTTTACCAGGAGTCAGAATTTAGTTTTCATTTGAAAGGCTTTATTTAGAAATATACTTCTGCATAGGTGACCTTAGTTTCTCGCCACACATGCAACTGCCTTAGCACTTGCTCATGATTTGGCCTTGCGCAGGGGCAAAGAAAAAAATGTGTTTTTTCCCCCCTCCAACATCTAGTTTTTAGTAGTATAGTGGCCCCCGTTTTCTCCTGGCACAGCCTGATATTCCATCCGTAACAGCCTCCGAGACAAGTCCTCTGTCAAGTATAGGCAGCAAAGAACATGCAAAAAGGACAGTGGGCTGCAGTCTGGTTATTGTCAATTACATCCTAGGCTCCCTTGGGCAGATTACAGCAGGACACAGCTTTTTAACCCCAAGAGTTGTTAGGCTGCTTGTGACATTTCCAATACTCTCTGCCCCCTCTTCTCTTATCCATTTGTCTCTCTCTTTACTCTCTTCTCTCTCATTCCCTCCCCTCTTTCAGTCTTCTCTCCCTCTTCCTTGTGCCCCTTCTATCTCCTCCTCCTCTAAACTCTCTCACTCCTTCCTCTTTCAATTCTATCTCCATTATCCCCTCTTAACTTCTCTCACTTTCCTGTCTCCCCATATTTTGCTCTCCACTCTCTGCCTTCACTAGCCTCTCTCTCTCCCTTCTCTATCCACTCTATGGGGCGAGCAGACATGATACAATGTAGCGTATCATGTCCGCTGCTGCACATCGATAAATGCAGACAGCATACGCTTTCGGCATTTATCATTGCACCAGCAGTTCACCAGAACTGCTTGTGCAATACCACCCCCTGCAGTTTTGTGGCCAATCTGCTGCAAGCAGGGGGTGTCAATCAACCCGATCGTATTCGATCGGGTTGATTTCTGTCCGCCGCCTCAGAGCAGCCGGACAAGTTATGGAGCAGCGGTCTTTAGACCGCTTCTTCATAACTTCTGTTTCCAGGCTTGCCAGAAACAAGGGGCATTAAGTACCATTCGGAGCTTGATTATTCGGCCCCTTAATATTCTCTCTACACTCTCTTAATTTTCCCTCTCTCTTATCTCTCCTTTACTCTTTTTCCACTTTTATCTTTTCTACTTCTCTCTCTCTCCATTTTCTCTCTTCTCTCTTATTCTCCCACCTCTCTTTTCTCTTTATTACGGCTTCTCTCCCTCCTCTTTCTCCGCTCTCTTTATGCTCTCCATTTTCTGTCTCCTCTCTTATCCTCTTTCCTCTCTATTTCAGCCTCTCTCCCTTCTCTCTCCCTCCTCTTTCTCCGCTCTCTTTATGCTCTCCATTTTCTGTCTCCTCTCTTATCCTCTTTCCTCTCTATTTCAGCCTCTCTCCCTTCTCTCTCCCTCCTCTTTCTCCGCTCTCTTTATGCTCTCCATTTTCTGTCTCCTCTCTTATCCTCTTTCCTCTCTATTTCAGCCTCTCTCCCTTCTCTCTCCCTCCTCTTTCTCCTCTCTTCATGCCCTCTCTCTTTCTCTCTCCCTATCTCTCTTCTCTTTTTCCTTTCTCTTTTAAGAGGTTTGGTGCCTCTAAACGTAAAAATATAAATTACTATTTAAAGGAAGAACAAAAAAAGGGGAAAGTCTTTAATACAACCAGGTATACAGTACAGGAACATATTTAATTGCAAAGCTAATTAAATAATTAGAACAGAAGCCTCATATTTGAATTTTGCCTAAGACCTCAAACCCTATAGCTGCCTATACTTCCATATAAGCAATTTTGAATAAATAAAGTTTTAGCTAGATATATGACACTTTTGCTATGTGACAATATATTACTGGCAAAGACACACACAATCACCCTAGTGTTCTGTATGCTAAATCTCTATAAGTGCACGTTTGTTATTTGAAGAGGGATGTTGCTATGGTGCTGAAAAAATCCTTCCCGTTTATGACACCAACTGTATTCAGGCCGTTGAAATATTAAACCAGAAGAATCGCATTGTAGGGCTGCCCTGTGGGTTTTATTTTGAGCAAACATGGTCAAAGGAATCAAACTCTTTGAGGCATATTTAAGAAATGTCTTGCGGACCTGATCCGACAGTGCGGATCAGGTCCGCAAGACATCGCTAAATGCGGAAAGCAATATGCTCTCCGCATTTAACATTGCACCAGCAGCTCACAAGAGCTGCTGGTGCAACGCCGCCCCCTGCAGACTTGCGGCCAATGGGCTGCCAGCAGGGGGTGTCAATCAACCCGATTGTACTCGATCGGGTTGAATTGTTGCGATTCCTGTCCGCCTGCTCAGAGCAGGTGGACAGGGTTATGGAGCAGCAGTCTTTGTGACCGCTGCTTCATAACTGCTGTTTCTGGCGAGTCTGAAGACTCGCCAGAAACACGGGCCGTCAAGCTCCTTTCGGAGCTTGATAGATAGGCCCCTTTATGTTCCATTTTGCAGTGCGGTTACAGAGGGGGGTGTTTATAGGCATTAGAGGTGGAAGGGGGGTGCTGGTAGGCAAGCAGTGGAAGAGGACGATAGTGGGATCCTTCCAACCCAGCTCTTTATTAAAGCAAAACAACTTTCTTGTTTTGTATTTGAAGTTTTACTGCTCTTTGCTTTAAATACATTTCCTTTAATAATACTTTTGGTGTATTAGCATTTACACTCTCTCTGACTGCAATAGATTACAGCCATTTGAACAGAAGCAGGGCTGGATTGGTCTACCAGGATACCAGGAGATTTCCCGGTGGGCTGCAGCAGCTGGGGCTGGAAAGCTACAATTTAAAGGTGTGATTAATGGATGCAATTGGGTTGTAGGGTGCATATATAACAACAATCTGGCACTTTTATTTAATACAAAGTTATATAATTTAATAATGAAAAAAATATTGGGGAAGGAGTATCCCAGTAATCCCTTTGAGAAAAACTAGGCATGTGTATTCTACCAACTCAATGGAAAATAGGGATGGTCTTCATATTTTTCCAGGGCTGCTTTTTATTCCCAGTCCATCCCTGAACAGAAGGCTCACATTCTTTGTTTTGCCAACTCTGTACATATATTGCTAATATTAACTGCACAGTTTGGAAGTGCTGTGTAGTAGCAGGAAACATAGCATAGGTCTGTTGTGTTTGAAGTTTTGCACACAGTCACCTGCCAATGGTTTTCCAGTCTTCTGTCTGTAGTCATGTAGTCATTGGAAGTAACCTATACATTACACAACAGTTTGGTAAGTAAAACACCCTCTCCATAAAGTTTTTTGGTGTAGTTGTACAACTATGCTTCAAGCAAAGAAATCAGCGCCAGTTCTTCGAAGTGAAGTTAAGTGAAATGAAATCAGATGTTTGAAAACTGATATCACTTCATCAAGCCCATCTATCACATCAACATTTTTTTTAATTAACTACTAAACATAGTATAAAAGACTCATTGATTATCATCTTTTAAAAGCTGGCTACATCACAATATCAAGATGATACATTTTTAATTAATCTAAAAAGGTTCAGTTCAAAGTTAAATAAACGTTTAGGGCCAGATTATAAGTGGAGTGCAAAATATCACTTTAGCTAAAGAGATATTTGTGCTCCACTTTGTAATACCAGCGCACGCTAATGTTCGCTGGTATTACAGGTGAGGTGCAAAGTGAACGCGACCTCGCGTTCCCATTGCACTCACGAGAACGCGCTTCCATAGGCTCCAATGGGAGCCTAATTCTTCTGCCATCAGAGACGGCATCAGAACCGAAGCGGAGCAAAGGGGTAAGTAGCGCATCGATGGCAGCAAATATAAATATACATGCTTAGATACATATAAATATAAACATATAGGGGCCTATCTATCAAGATACAAACGGAGCTCGACGGCCCGTGTTTCTGGCGAGTCTTCTGCTCCATAACCCTCTCCGCCTGCTCTGATGAGGCGGACAGGAATCGCCGGAAATCAACCCAAACGAGTACGATCGGGTTGATTGACACTGGCGGCCGATTGGCTGCGAGTCTGCAGGGGGCGGCGTTGCACCAGCAACTATTGTGAGCTGCTGGTGCAATGCTGAATACGGAGAGCGTATTGCTCTCCGCATTCAGCGATGTCTTGCGGACACCACAATGTAAAGGCACTTTTTTCTAACACCCCACACCTGCCACAAGTTATTTTATTAGAAAATAAAGATGCTTCTATCTTTATTTTTTAACAAATTATATTACACTGTATTTTGTGGGCATTTTGTGGACATTTATAAAATTAACCAGAGGCGTGCGCAAAATAAGCGTTCCACTTGTAATTTAGCCCTTAATGAATTAGACTTTTAAATTGTATTTTGTTATCCTCATAAGTAGTTGTGCACTGCTATTTAAATAATATTTTTACGGTGTATGGTAGGGAGTGCTAATGGTGAGTTTATGGGCAGTGGCCGGAAAAGCATTTGGGAACCACTAATATAAAGCTATGGGAATGAATAGGTATAACAATAATATAATTTGTTGTTCTTTAAAATGACTTCAAACAATCACTAAATATACGGGATTAATAACAATTTATTCAGATTCTAAAATTACAACCACAGATGAAAAAGAATACTTTAAAATTCAATACAATTTAATACTATATACTAATATTAAATTGTATTGAATTTTAAAGTATTCTTTTTCATCTGTGGTTGTAATTTTAGAATCTGAATAAATTGTTATTAATCCCGTATATTTAGTGATTGTTTGAAGTCATTTTAAAGAACAACAAATTATATTATTGTTATACCTATTCATTCCCATAGCTTTTAGCGCCATCTACAAACTTTATTTTCAACTATTTGTTTAATTCTACTGTCTGGGAAGGAGACAGTTACCCGTAGATTGGCCAGGTGGGTTAAGCCTTAGCGCTTCACACACACATTTACTTTTAAACCACTAATATAAACCATGTATAGTCTAAACCAGTGTTTTTCAACCAGTGTGCCGTGAGCGATCCTCAGGTGTGCCGTGGCACACTAGTGTGCCGTGAGAGATCCTCAGGTGTGCCGCGGCAGACTGACAACAGTGCGGGGGTGTCCCTCTATCAAGGTGTGTGACAGGCTCATCAGGCATCATTTACAACCATGACATTGACATTCATTCACAGACAATCATTATGATTGTTTGTGAATGAATGTCAATATGTCATGTATAGTTTGTAGGAGGCATGGCATGACAGCACAGTACAGTGTCAGTGTGTATATATGTATATATATATATATATATATATATATATATATATATATATACACACTGTATATATATCCTGTATTAGGCTACAATGTGTGATTTTGTAAAACTGTGGGATGGTGGTGTGCCACAGGATTTTTTAATGTAAAAAAGTGTGCCACGGCAAAACCAACGGCTAAACCATGACATATTTTATTTCTCAGTAATGTTTTTAAACAACTCACAGCTATACAAATGTAAGAAAGATGAGGTCAATGAAACAGTATGTTTGCAAGCTGATGAATAAGCTAATTAAAGGTTATTTAACCTTCGCTCTCACTCTTAAAAAGAACAGTATGATCAAATGACTATCTCTTAAAGGGACATTACACACTAAATAAACGCTAGATAGAATAATACATTCAAAGAAAAGATTAGTCTGAGAATAACATGTAGATGTATTTTTATTACATAATATGCATTTTTTAATGACTTTGTGGAATATAATAGTGCTCTGTACTTCCATTTCTAGGAGGAAAGGAAAAGCTCACAATTTCAGAATGGAATTACAGGAAAAGGGGACAAAATAAATATTGAAAGTATATTGCAGGGTTTTGTTATATATATGATTTATCATTTTATATTACCATCTCAAAGTGTTTAAAGTCCCTTTAACCCCTTCACGCCATTCCATGCCGTCCTAACAGCGCTGGGCTTTAACGCATGGAACATCCTACCTTATAAGGCGTCCTGCAGACTGACGAACTCAAGATCTGACTGGCGGCGTGCCTAGCAATGTAGGCAGCCTCCCATGATCCAATCCCAGCCTTGAAATCATGTGATCGCATCGTTAAACATGTGTTTTCATTTTTGCAGCAAGTGTTTACATGTTAAAATCGTGTTCCAATGTTAAACACTTGTGTGCTGGGCATGAAGGGGTTAAAGAGAATGGTTTTTATTTCATTTTTTAAAGGGAAATAAATGTAATAAAATGCACTATGTTATATGCATGAAAGAATGCAATTATAAAATGCTCTAACTATGGCCTCTAGTTATCAAGTCGTCAACCGCAAATACGCTGGAATTCCGCAGCGTATTTGTGGCGAGGCTGATTCGCCTTAGTTATCAAAGGCTAGAGACCGGCAAAAGTAGAATATAGTGACCTAAGCAAGTTCGGCACAATCTGACTACTTTTGCTAGTTATCAAATAACTAGCAGGTACGCTCGGCACTATTCCGGCCCAGCGTACCTGGTTTTCAATCCACCGCCCTGGAGGAATCAATGGGAGTCTGACAGCAGCAAAAGCTCATGTTCGCTGCTGCCCGATATCCCATTGATTTCTATGGGAGATGTCTGCACCAAACACCCTAACACGTACCCCGAGTCTAAACACCCCTAATCTGCCCCCCCTACACCGCCGCCACCTAAATAAATTTATTACCCCCTAAACCGCCGCTCCCGGACCCCGACCCACTATAATAAACTTATTACCCCCTAAACCGCCGCTCCTGGACCCCGCCGCAACTATAATAAATACATTAACCCCTAAACCGCCACTCCTGGACCCCGCCGCAACTATAATAAATATATTAACCCCTAAACCGCCGCTCCCGGACCCCGCCACCACCTACATTATACCTATTAACCCCTAATCTGCCACCCCCTATACCGCCGCCACCTATATTAAAGTTATTAACCCCTATCCTGTGGATCCCGGACCCCGCCGCAACTAAATTAAATGTTTAACCCCTAAACCGCCGCTCCCGGACCCCGCCGCCATCTATATTAAACTATATTAAAAGATCAGCCAATAGAATGCGAGGTCAATCCGATTGGCTGATTGGATCAGCCAATCGGATTGAACTTCAATCCGATTGGCTGATTGAATCAGCCAATCGGATTTTTCCTACCTTAATTACGATTGGCTGATAGAATCCTATCAGTCAATAGGAATTCGAGGGACGCCATCTTGGATGACGTCCCTTAAAGGTACCTTCATTCAGTGTTAGGACGTCGTTGGAAGAAGATGGCTCCGCGTTGGCTGGATGGAAGATGGCTCCGCTCCGCTTCGGATGATTGAAGATAGATGACGCCGCTTGGATGAAGACTTCTACCGGATGGAGGACCTCTTCTGCCCCGCTTGGATGAAGAGTTTGGCCCGGCTTGGTGAAGATGGCTAAAGGTAGGGTGATCTTCAGGGGGTTAGTATTAGGTTTTTTTAAGGGGGGTTTGGGTGGGTTTTAATGTTGGGGGGGTTGTATTTTTTTTACAGGTAAAAGAGCTGATTACTTTGGGGAAAAGTATAGGGTAGGGCATTTTATTTTTTGGGGGGGCTTTTTTATTTTATTAGGGGGCTTAAATTAGGTGTAATTAGTTTAAAATTCTTGTAATTTTTTTTATTTTCTGTAATTTAGTGTTTGTTTTTTGTGTGCTATAGTTTAGTTTATTTAATTGTATTTAATTTTAGGTAATTGTAGTTAATTAATTTAATTAATTTAATGATAGTGCAGTGTTAGGTGTAATTGTAACTTAGGTTAGGATTTATTTTACAGGTATTTTTTTATTTATTTTAGCTAGGTAGCTATTAAGTAGTTATTAACTATTTAATAACTATTGTACCTAGTTAAAATAAATACAAAGTTGCCTGTAAAATAAAAATAAATCCTAAAATAGCTACAATATAATTATTAATTATATTGTAGTTATCTTAGGGTTTATTTTACAGGTAAGTATTTAGTTAATAATAGTAAGTTTTATTTAGATTTATTAAAATAATATTAAAGTTAGGGGGGTGTTAGTGTTAGACTTAGGTTTAGGGGTTAATAAGTTTAATATAGGTGGTGGCGGCATAGGGGGGCAGGATAGGGGTTAATAAGTTTAATATAGGTGGCGGCGGGGTCCGGGAGCAGCGGTTTAGGGGTTAAACATTTAATTTAGTTGCGGCGGGGTCCGGGAGCGGCGGTTTAGGGTTTAAACATTTAATTTAGTTGCGGCGGGGTCCGGGAGCGGCGGTTTAGGGTTTAAACATTTAATTTAGTTGCAGCGGGGTCCGGGAGCGGCGGTTTAGGGGTTAATGAGTTTAATGTAGGTGGCGGCGGTGTAGTGGGGGGCAGGATAGGGGTTAATAAATGTAATGTAGGTGGCGGTGGGCTCCGGGTGCGGCGGTTTAGGCATTAAACAATTTATTTCGTTGCGGCGGGGTCCGGGATCCGAAGGATAGGGGTTAATAACTTTAATATAGGTGGCGGCGGTGTAGGGGGGGCAGGATAGGGGTTAATATGTATAATGTAGGTGGCGGCGGGGTCCGGGAGCGGCGGTTTAGGGGTTAATATATTTATTATAGTTGTGGCGGGGTCCGGGAGTGGCGGTTTAGGGGTTAATAAGTTTATTTAGGTGCGGGGGCTCCGGGAGCGGCAGTTTAGGAGGTAAAACAGTATAGTACAGTATAGTCTGGGTGCTTAGTGACAAGCTAGCAAGAAAGCTGCGAAGAAGCCGATGAGCAGCGAGATCAATGACTGTTAGTTAACAACAGTCCGCTGCTCATCGCACCGTACTTGGTGCGCGGCTTCTTGACAGCTTTCTTGATAACTTTGGCGAACGTATTCAGGTCCACGGCGGCGATGTTAGGCGAGCTTAGGCGAGCGTATTGGGCTGGCGAATGCAGGTAAGTAGACGGCTTGATACATAGAGGCCTATGTGTTTAACCCCAGCAAAACAATGCATTACTGGGACCTAACTAAACACAATTAGTGAGCCAATGACAAGGGACATATGAGTGTAGCTTCCAATCACCAGCTTACGGCATTGCTGTGCCTGAGTCTGCTTTTCAATAAAAGATACCATGAGAACAAAGTAAATTTGATATTAGAAGTAAATTGAAAAGGCTTTTAAAATCACATGTTCTGATTCACAAACATTTAACCAGTTTAAATTATCATTAACAAAACTCTGTAAGAAATGAACCTTAAACGTTGCAGTAGCCTTTTACCAGGGGTAGCTAACCTTGCCATAGATGCCCCCAAGAATATGTAAAAAAAATGTTGTTGGCCACCCTGACCTATAAACTTGTATATCTCTATCCCTCCAACTTACCTATCTGCATTAACTAAAGAGCTTATTTCTCTTCTCTAGATACCCCCATAAAGGAAATCATTATTTTGTAAACTAACGGCTCATGTTGTCATGGCAACAGCAGATGGTCTTTGGTGGGCTTACAGGTTAGGTTACCATAGAAACACCACAATACAATTGCTACATGGCTTTACAGACCACTGTAAAATAATATTGAATAAAATCACAGCAGGTTGAAGTAAGCAGACAATTTATACAATTTTTTTGAGCAACATAGCGCACTAAAAGATCTCAGGAAAAAGACACTTATGTTAAAGTAATGAAAGAGACCGAGAATAACGCTGAATTCATTGTGAACCATGCAAAGACAAGTTGTATTTCTACAAGTACTGCACTTCTACTAATATGAAGCTGTGCCGTATTTCGTTAAAGGGACAGTAATTGTCAGATTACAAGCGGAGCACTAAATATCGCTTTCATGAAAGCGATATTTGCGCTCTACTGTGTACAACCAGTGCACGCTAATGTGCGCTGGTATTACAAGTTAACACAAGTTCGCGTTCGCATTGCTGGGAAGCATTGCGCTCACGATAGTGCAATTCTATAGGCTCAAATGGGAGCCTCGTTCTGATGCCGCAAAGGGGGTAAGTCGCGCAGTGATTGCAGCATTTGTAAATTTATATGTATATACTGATATACATATATATTTATGTGTTAATATGTGTATATACACATATTACTGGAAGAAGAAAGAAAGCAGAGCGACATCCAGTTTCCATAAAACTTAGCATTTATTGGTAAACGGGTACAAGCTTAAAAATGCATGACAGTCCATACACATATTAGAAAGAGCACAACAGTAAGTAAGATGCTTACGCGTTTCAGCTTCAAAAAGCTGTAATCATAGCATAATTGCTGAATATTGCTAAATATCATAGTGCTGTATTATACTTTATAACATATGTTGCAGTTTTATACCTACAGCTAGGTAATCTCTCTCAATCACATTAAGTTGATATGTCACAGCTGAAGTATTTTGTTTAACCAATAGACATTCAGTAAGGCTTTTAAATAGTGTGTTTCTATTCTCTCTAATTATGCTATGATTATGGCTTTTCGAAGCTGAAATGCGTAAGCATCTGTTATACTGCTGTGCTCTTTCTAATATGTGTATGGACTGTCATGCATTTTTAAGGTTGTACCTGTTTCCCAATAAATGCTAAGTTTTATGGAAACTGGATGTCGCTCCGCTCTCTTTCTTCTTCAAGTTTATTGCCAGCTATTTTGGAGTGTAGATCCCCCCTACAGTATTGCCGAACGTCCTTTGACAGAGCCTGCCATAGCTACATGGACTGAGGTCTGTCTGTAGTTGGAGACACTCGGTGACCGGTGTTGGACCTTTGTAGATGGATAGCAAAGGATCGTTTTTTGACCAGAGGGCTGGATCTGCTGTCAGCACTGGAGAATCCAGGAGGATACCGATTGGCTGAAAAGTGAAGACGCTCCCTATCCATCTACCGCTACAGACCGGAGTCTATACGGCACAAGGGACCGAGAGGTGAGACTCTGCTAAGTGCTTATCCAGAGGATTGGAAGTAACCAGAGGTCAGTTTTCTGTCTGCTTAAGGCAAGCATTATAAGACATAAATACGTAACTTCCACATAACACTTATAGCAAACCACTACCCTGCCCTGCACTCCATACCTTGGTAGCAGAGACTCTGTGCATTTACATATACATTTGCTCATTAGTATGAACTTTCATATCTTGGATGTTACAGCTACACGCTACATGTAAAAGAGCTGTTTAACTTAGGTCAATGCCCTACAAAAGGCCCTTTTAAGGGCTATTGATAGTTTAGTATTAGATTAGGGGGTGTTTTTATTTTGGGGGGGCTTTTTTATTTTCATAGGGATTAGGTTTAATTTTTTTTATTTTTTAGATTAATTTAAACTTAGTTTTTTTATTTTTAAAGTAATGTTAGGTTTTTTTATTTTAATTGTAATTTACTATTTTTAAATTTTAGGTAATTGGGGTTAATTTAGGGGGTGTTAGGTTAGGGGGTTTAGTAATTTAATTAGTTATTTGCATCATGGGGGTTGGCGGTTTAGGAGTTAATAGCTTAATTAGGTTACTTGCGTTGTGGGGGTTGGCGGGTTAGGGGTTAATATACTTTATTAGGTAGTTTGTGATGTGGGTGAATGGCGGATTAGGGGTTAATAGTTTAATTAGGCATATTGCGATCTGGGGTTGGCGGATTAGGGGTTAATGTACTTTTTTAGTTATTGCAGTGAGATTGCGGTTGACAGATAGATATTGCACATGCGTTAGCCGTTAGTTTATATCTTCAGGGAGTTATGAGAGTTACAGTGCTCACATTTTCAGCATAAGGCTTGCTGCGCCTGCCTATGTGTGGCGAGGTTAAAATGGAGTCAAATTTCCATTTTCGCTGTGTAAGTCCTTGTGCTGAATATGTGATACCGATTTGCGACACGGTTCTATGGGAGTAAAATTTGTGGGCGATGGGTGAGATGTACGCTCCGCATTTATATGCGGTGCTGTATATGTGATAGCAATACCCGACTAAAACCCCCGGCTTTTGCGGGAAACGCAGCATATGTAATCTCGCCCATGGTGCTTACATTTTTGTGTGGCTTGCTCTGGGGTTATTTAGCTCCCCTCAGCAGAAATAGGACTATTGTGCCTTAAGTGGGTGAGACTCTGTGACAGAGCAGGAGTCTGGAGTTGCAGTCAGACACAGAGGGCCCAGTCTGCCACGGAAAGAAGGAGAGGGGAGGAAGGAGGGTGTGAGGAACTGAAGCTAAGCTGGCTATGCACCATGTGAGTTAAAAATAAAGTATGGACACCCTGGATCTTGACATTAAACAGGTGTTCCTGTATGTCTAGTTTAGTTATTTTAATATCGTTTTAGAAAAAAGTTCAGTTTTTCACCAAAGAAAAAATGTGCTCATAAAGAAGCGAAGAGTCATGTCCTTACAGCTTCCTGCTTTCTCTCTAATTGGAATTCCTTGTAGTTCTTCCAGAGATAGCTGGGATGAGGTTTGCAAGGGAAATATATGTGTCCACACAAAGTAAAATACTCCTTGCAATTAATGGTGTTTGTGAAACATCTTGAAGTAGGATAAGACCAATTACTTTATTTTATACACCAACAGTAAGTGCAGTCTTTTATCTATGCTGGTGTCTGTATATCTATCAATTATGGTAAGCAAGGCAAGATTCTCTGCAGACCTGTGCAAGATAATGTATTTGCTGCAGATTCAACCTAACCAGCTTCATCCCAAAGTACAAGGTGACCTGTTTTTCTTTCACTGTTACTGTGCCCTCATGCCTCCTGCTTCCTTTGCCAGTTTTACTAGCTTCACATTTACTTGGTATATGTGTTAATGGTCAAATAAAATGACACTCAGATGCCTTATGATCAAAATTTTACTTTATCATTGTTTTTTTACTGCAGAGTGAGTGCACACACAAACCTTATCGAGATAATGATATCAGATGTTTACATTACACAGCCTTACACATCCTGAGAGTAACCTCTCCTAAAATCTTACATTTTTTGGATTATTCAATATTATCTAAATACAAATACCCCTTCTTGTGTACTAAAAGGTGTGTGTCTGGCTTCTCAGTATTCAGTATAAGTTGAATCCTAAATTACAAATAAAAATGTCACCCCTGCCATGTAAAAATGTAACCATGGGTGTCCAAAGGCAACTATTCAGCCCTCATTGGTTTTAATTTGCTTTCATTAACCAAATGTAAAGAATATATACATATTAATACAGCGTGTGTGTGTGTAAGTCTGGGTGGAAGTCTTGGTGAGTTCCCACACTTTTGTTTGTAAGACCAGAACCCTGCTCAGGAGCAGCATTTACTTACCGGACTCATTGTAAAAGACGCTCTGAAGTCGACCATACATCTACATCTTGTCGGTGCATTTCAGGCACAAGCAGGTTTTAATTAATAAAGGTAACAAGTCTTCCTTAAATCAAGGAATGCGCTGTTGTTTTTTTCTTTTTACATTTTCGCTATGGATACAGTTGGAATTCCGTACTTCAAACTATCAAAGAGGTTCCAAACAAACTACGGATATTCCTTCTTTTTTTTCCCCAGGGACTAATCCTGTGAATAACTGATAAGTACTGTTTTACCTAATAGCTGTCCGTTTGATGGCTTTATCCGTGGTGGTTTACATTTTTATGATCTATTTTCCTGTGTTTGGTTTACATTGTTACATAATTAATTCATTTTTTACTATTGAAGCAAGAGATAGGGTAGCAGCGCCATTATTAGTCAAAGCTTGGATTAGAAAGAACTATTTATTATTTTAAACCACAATTAAATTGTAGTTCTTATAAAATTGTGAGGCCTCCTTATTGTCAGGGTGCCAGGAATCAGACTGAGATGAAAAGTGCAAAAATAATAACACCATTATTAATAGCAGAAAATAATAAAAAGTCCACAAGTCAAATAACAAGCCAGGAATCAAAACCAGAGCTGATAGTCAGACAAGCCGAGTCAGGAGCCAAAGCGAGTAGTCAGACGAGCCGGAATCAGGAACAAGGAAAACAGCAGAGTCAGGAACAAGCCAGGGATCAGGAACCAGGAGGGAAGTCAGACAGCCAGGTAATACACAGGAGCTCTCACAAACAGGTCTGAGACAACGCAAGGGCAAAGCATAGTGAACAGAGGCCCTTTAAATAATAAGTGATGACATCACAATTCTGAGACTGCAACCTGTCTCACACAGATGATGTACACCAGTCTGGCCATAGAAGGAAGTGCAGGAAATGAGCAGCATCACACAGTATGCACTTGAGTCAGCAAGAGAGGTGAGTAAAATGGCTGCCAGCAGCACATGGCAAACAAAACAGGTAAAAACCCTGACACTTATATGACAGCTTGATCACAATCTGATTCAGCATTCTACAATGGTAAATGTCTTGTATACCATTGTGTTCAAACTATGAACTGCTGGGCACATGAGTACCACTCACCATGCTTTGATTCTCCAGCACTCTTCAAAGCTATTCTCTTATTTTAATTCCTTACAGATGAGGGTTTGTGAAGCTTTACATCTTCATACTGAACTGTGCTAATAATGCTGAGTAAAATACAATTCCAACAAAGGGGTAGATTTACCAAGCAGTGGATGCTTCTATCTACCCCCGTACTTTCCGGCTTGCCAAAAATGTAAGTTAAGAAGCAGCGGTCATAAGACCACTGCTCCTTAACTCGTCCACCACCTCTAAAGTGGCAGACAGCAATCAGCCCCATCGGATACTATCGGGTTAATTAAAACCCCCGCTAGCCGCCGATTGGCTGCAAATGTGCAATGATAAATCCAGACAATCCAAATGCTTGTGCAATGATAAATCCAGACAACGCATGCAGTCAAGAATTTATCGATGTCCGCCCGCAAATTGATAAATCTACCCCATAGCCTTTCAGGTGAAATAGTCATACAATGCTTCTATAGGTCATATATAGGGGGATAAAATCTCCAGCCCATCAAAAACTCATGATGCAGTTAATCATCATTTCTCACAATACGTTGCCTAGTTTCCATTGATATTGTAAATTCCATAAACTGGTGACCCAATCTCTCTACAGTCCTCCAGCAAAATAAAAATAAAAATAATGGCTACAAAAGACAGGAAACACCTTGAGATTTGTATATAACGGGCCAGATTACAAGTGAAGCATTAAATATTGCTTTAAAAAAAGCAATATTTGCGATACACTGTGTAATACCAGCTCGCGCTAATGTGCGCTGGTATTACAAGTTGTCAGCAATGCAAATGCAACCACGCGTTCTCATTGCTGGGAAGCATTGCGCTCACGAGAGAGCGTGCCTCCATAGGCTCCAATGTATGACGTATGATTAAGGGGGAAACCCCAAAACGTTGCAAGAGATTTTCTATAAGCAAGGTGCTGTGGACCACTAGTTGTGGAACTTGACAGTAAAGGATTTGGCAGTATCCCTCGTTGTCACGGGCACCAGTAAATACTCTGATTGCTGTGCTATTCTTGGTGTTCCATAGGGGCCAATTTACTATGCAGTGTATGCTGTAGCTTCCATGCAAGCCTTCAGACTCTCCTAAGACTGCTGCTCCTTAACTTGTCCGCCACCTCTGAGGTCATAGACAGCAATTATCCCGATCAGATACGATCAGGATGATTGACACTCCCTGCTAGCAGGTATGAAGGGGTTGGCATTGCACAAGCATTTCCCTAGAAATGCTTGTGCAATGATAAATTTATCGATGTGGGGCGGACATGATACGCTACAGCGGATCATGTCCGCAAGCACATCCATAAATTGGCCCCATTGGCTCTAATGAGAGCCTCGTTCTGATGCAGTAAGTGATGGCATCAGAACCTAAGCATAGCGAAGGAGGTAAATCATGCAGTGATTGCAACATTTGTAAATATATATGTATATGCTTATATACATATATATTTATGCGTTAATATGTGTATATACACATATTAGCACATAAATATATATGTATATCAGCATACAGATATATATTTACTGGGAACACACAGTTCCCATAAACCGCAATGTAAAGGTACTTTTCAGTGCCGTTTTTTTTTCTAACACCCCACTTCCACCAACTTTAACCCCAAAATACAGTCTAGTGCAGTTATTTTATTAAAAAATAAAGATGCTGCTATCTTTATTTTTGAATAAAATACACACCACTGTATTTTGGAGGCATTTGGGGCAGATTTATAAAATTATCCAGAGATCGGATCTCTGGTTAATTTTATAAGCGCTAATTGCTACCGCGAGCTTGTAATTGCTGATTAATTATCATGTGCCTGCAAACGGACAAATTTGCCCATTTGCGGACACACAATAATTTAGCGCTCCACTTGTAATCTAGCCAAAAATGGTTACTTTTATTCAGCTAGATTACGAGTTGTGCATTTATGACTCAAATTGTAGCGTTATGGCCCATAATGCATCAATTTCCATAACACAGACGTTACAAGTTTGAAAAAACCTCCATAACACAACAAAAATCCCCATCTACACACAAATCCATAACGCTATCGAAGACCAGTAGTTATTGATATATCGCAACCAAAAACCTTCACTAATCCTTTCAAAAATATTATACAAAGTACACTTACACTCATACAAACACTGTACAATAAATTAATTTTTAATAACATTTAAAAAAATATATATAACGGATCAAAGATACGAGATCTCGGGTGTTAGACAAAAAATGCACACAAACCCACTTTACATTGACCCACATAGACATACATGAACATACACTCATTTAGCTACATCTCCGTACAAATATCATCACATACATGCAGATTATGTACACAAAACATATTTTAATTATGAAATTAACACAATTTCATGTACTTTTTCACAGAATGACATGACGTCACTCACTTTGCGCTAAACAGGAGTGAAAGTTTTTTCTTTCAATTTCTCTCCTCCATTGACTTCTATGGGGAATACATGCTTGTGCATGAGATCGGCCTCTTTCCATAATACGGGCGGTCTACGGTGTGCGCTAATTCATTAATTATTGCGTAGGTCCCGCAATTACAAATTTAGATCACGAAATATACTATTTGGCACTGTAGTTATGTGTTTTACATGTGTGAACATCAGTACAAGGTCAAAATCATTAAGGAAATTACATTACATCAACTATAAATCATGATCAATTGTATCATCACAAATAGGAAATCATTTTCAAGAATTAACACATATTTAAAGGGACATAAAACACCATTTTTAGATTTCATTATTCAGAAAGAGTAGGCAATTTTAAACAGTTTTCTCATTTACTTATATTATATCATTTGATTTGATTTATTCTCTTCATATCCTTTGATGAACAGCATATCTAGATAGGCTCAGTAGATGATGATTGGTGGCTGCACATAGATGCCTTCTGTGATTGCCTCACCCATGTGCAATGCTATTTCTTCAACAAAGGATATATAAACAATGAATCTATTTAGATCATAGAAGTACATTGGAATGTTGTTTAAAATTGTATTCTCTGGGGTCTATTTAACAAGGGCCGAATGGCCCCTGTTCCCCTTGTTTCCTCGCGAGCCTTCAGGCTCGCCGGAAACAGGAGTTAAGAAGGGGCGGTCTTAAGACCGCTGCTCCTTAACTCATATGCCGCCTCTGAGGTGGCGTATAGCAAACCGCCCAATCATGTACGATTGGGCTGATTCACACCGCCTTCTAGCAGCTGATTGGCCGCAAATCTGCAGGGGCGGCATTGAACTAGCAATTCACCAGAACTGCTAGTGCAATGATAAATGCAGACAGCGTATGCTGTCAGCATTTATTGAGGTGCGATGGACATGGTTCGCTATAGCGGATCATGTCTGTCCGCACCATGATAAATGGACCCCTCTGACTGAATCATGAAAGATAAATTATGGCTTTAGTGTCCCTTTAAGATCAGGATTTAAACATAAGATACCATTAGGAATTTCGTATAATTCAAATATATCATTATAAAATATTCTAGTTGTCGCTTTTTTGGAGGGAACAACAATGCTATACTGCTTTATATGAATGAACATATGTGGGAGAGAGTCACAATACATACATATATGTACATAACACACATCACACAACAACAAAACACACATTTATCTTTTTTAATCATCACACAATAATAATGTTGCAAAGTAGAACAAGAGAACGAAGATTTGGAAAGTAGACAGGCATGTAGCTAATATGATGACATCATTCTAAGCTTAAACCACACAGAGTATAGCATTAGGACTTTACTGCCTCTTTAATCAGTTTCTCACTCAATATTACATATACGTAGATGAGAGGTTTGGAAGATCTTCATTATTATTGCGATTTCAATGGTATACATAAAAAAATTAAATCTCGCCAATCACTTGTATATGTCAGCCGTTACTTTATCGTTTTGCAACAATATTGCAGCAACCTTGCTCAATCAGATTCTATGCCCTGTCCATGCACACATTATACACAAGTATGCAGGAAATCTAACAGAGAGACGCCAACACAGGACGAGTTTCCTTTCCTCTCTGAAGGTAAAAGAGATATAACAGCACCCATAGATCCGGAAAGGGAAGGAGGTAAGAGTAATCAGAGGTCCGGTTAGGGGGAGAGAAACTTGACTTTTAAATACGGAAGACAAGATACCCTAACTTTTAAACAGAGAAAACTGAGTTGTGGCCACAACCTAATTGCAACTGATCAGTTTGCTAGTAACATTGCAACTGTTGCTTAAGTGATATACAGCATTTTTTATCATTGTGTTCCTATAGGAGCAGAGTTTCACTACGGACATTTTAACACTGCAGTTTTGTTTCATTATATTGCAACACACTGCTATTCAGCTCATACGAACTGCCATGTTTTAACATTGTATTTGTGTGATATTTACAAGTAAATTTCCTTTTTTATCATTTTGTGTAATTGAATGGTGTGGTATCATATTATCTCGGTCTCATTTTAAATAATATTGTATTCATTTTGGCGAATAGATACCTTCACATCTATATCTGATCTCATTTCATGAACACTTTCATGTAAGATAATACAAACCTATATGAGAATATTAGATACATCAAGAAATAGTGACATATATTAAGGAGCTAAATACATATGCCTCCATATTTCACATAATATAGAATTTGAACACTTATATGTAGGATAAGCACATTTCATATACAAAATAGTAGACACTTAATAAGTAAGTGACACACATTGAAGAGTGTTATATACACGCAGCACTTCAGAGCACATAGATTATTTAGACACACTCTCATTTGGTGCCACGCCCACTACTTGAACACCGAATATTAGACATATTGTCCTGATACTGAGTATATTGACACTCTATCCTTTGTAGGATTACACGTTCACATACACTAAATAGTATAACGACTGTCACCCACTTAATACGATTAATGGTCACACGGCACTAATATAATATAGACTGTATATATTTTTATTTTAGAAAATTCTAAGATACACTTCACGACACAGTTAAGTCCATACTCATAGCTAGTATAGCGCTCCCCACCCCCATTTGCGTAACTGTATTTTTTGATCCGATATTAGGAGGATATGGGTATTGGGGTAGCTTTTTGAGTCAAATAAGTCTGGCAATAGTATTACCACACACACTTTTTTCTGACATCATAAGAAATTACACTCCCAGTGGGGTATAGAGGAGAGAAGTTAATAAAATGTTAATTTTCAAGTATTGGTGATTGGTTTACAGACAGATATAAGATAAAGAAGCATGTATATGTACACAATGTGATAAAGTAATAAGATCAGATTATATATACAATCTCAAAACATTTTATTTGGTTGTGGCTTCAAAACCAGAATCAGATAATTCATATAAAAAAAAACCTTAAAAAGCAAATATCATACATTTATATGTATTATTATACTCTGCTGCTGCTAAAAAAAAAGAGTAATTAGAAACACATTAAGGGACAAATACAGTTGTGCTCATAAGTTTACATACCCTGGCAGAATTTATGATTTCTTGGCCATTTTTCAGAGAATATGAATGATAACACAAAAACTTTTCTTTCACTCATGGTTAGTGTTTGTCTGAAGCCATTTATTATCAGTCAACTGTGTTGTCATTATGATTTAAAAAGAGTAAACACAGTTGATTGATAATAAATGGCTTCAGCCAAACACTAACCATGAGTGAAAGAAAAGTTTTTGTGTTATCATTTATATTCTCTGAAAAATGGCCAAGAAATTATAAATTCTGCCAGGGTATGTAAACTTATGAGCACAACTGTATATTAGAGTATACTGTCCCCTTAAGAGTCTGTACTGATTCATTAACAAGCTCCGTCAAAGGAGGGAGATAAGTGGCCAGTTTACATACGCTTACATACAAGGTCCTCACACAGGTCAAATGTATATTCATATAACAGGGTTGAATATGCCAAAATGTGGAATGGGTAATAAAATAAATATCTACTTGGTGGAGACTGACCCTTTAAAAGTATATAACCTTTGACGGTGCCTAGAATAATATATTTAAATGTATTCTTATATTTATACTAAAAACTAATAAAAATAAGGTGCACCTGGTCAGTAACAGCTAGGAATAGTCTTGCACCCTCTCTCCTCAGTTCTTGGGATTATATGCACAGAAACCATACAGTGAGATTTACATTATAACAGACTGCAGTTTGCTTGGCAAGATTGGTTCCGGAGTCCGGACACATAGAGAGTGGTTTTCTCATTACTCCAGGAGGCCCCTGTGTTACTTGTGTGTGTCTAAGGATGCTTGAGTGCCCGGTTTAGCCAATACTCACGGCTCTTAACGAACTTTGAACTCTGTGGCCTCCATTGGAGCATATTTGCATAGTATAGTAGCCGGCCAGCTTTAGTTTTGCAAGCTTGCAGGAGGTTATCTACTGTCTGGTCTCTGGTTGTAGCTCTGGTACATATGCCGGACATATCATATGCGTGATTTTATCTTTTATTGAGTGTGTTTGTTTTTTAGGCTTTGGAGTGGGAAGCGATATTCCACTTCTGCTCCTATATTCCCTTTTGTAATAAAGTGCAGGTTTTTACCCATGAGTGCAGCCTTGGTCCTTCTTTGACAGCGTTACGTTTTTGGTAATTGTCCTCTCTTTTTTACTTTGTGACTATTCTTATATTTAGACATGACTGCATCTACAGGGAGTGCAGAATTATTAGGCAAGTTGTATTTTTGAGGATTAATTTTATTATTGAACAACAACCATGTTCTCAATGAACCCAAAAAACTCATTAATATCAAAGCTGATTAGTTTTGGAAGTAGTTTTTAGTTTGTTTTTAGTTATAGCTATTTTAGGGGGATATATGTGTGTGCAGGTGACTATTACTGTGCATAATTATTAGGCAACTTAACAAAAAACAAATATATACCCATTTCAATTATTTATTTTTACCAGTGAAACCAATATAACATCTCAACATTCACAAATATACATTTCTGACATTCAAAAACAAAACAAAAACAAATCAGTGACAAATATAGCCACCTTTCTTTGCAAGGACACTCAAAAGCCTGCCATAAATGGATTCTGTCAGTGTTTTGATCTGTTCACCATCAACATTGCGTGCAGCAGCAACCACAGCCTCCCAGACACTGTTCAGAGAGGTGTACTGTATTCCCTCCTTGTAAATCTCACATTTGATGATGGACCACAGGTTCTCAATGGGGTTCAGATCAGGTGAACAAGGAGGCCATGTCATTAGATTTTCTTCTTTTATACCCTTTCTTGCCAGCCACGCTGTGGAGTACTTGGACGCATGTGATGGAGCATTGTCCTGCATGAAAATCATGTTTTTCTTGAAGGATGCAGACTTCTTCCTGTACCACTGCTTGAAGAAGGTGTCTTCCAGAAACTGGCAGTAGGACTGGGAGTTGAGCTTGACTCCATCCTCAACCCGAAAAGGCCCGACAAGCTCATCTTTGATGATACCAGCCCAAATCAGTACTCCACCTTGCTCGCGTCTGAGTCGGACTGGAGCTCTCTGCCCTTTACCAATCCAGCCACGGGCCCATCCATCTGGCCCATCAAGACTCACTCTCATTTCATCAGTCCATAAAACCTTAGAAAAATTAGTCTTGAGATATTTCTTGGCCCAGTCTTGATGTTTCAGCTTGTGTGTCTTGTTCAGTGGTGGTCGTCTTTCAGCCTTTCTTACCTTGGCCATGTCTCTGAGTATTGCACACCTTGTGCTTTTGGGCACTCCAGTGATGTTGCAGCTCTGAAATATGGCCAAACTGGTGGCAAGTGACATCTTGGCAGCTGCACGCTTGACTTTTCTCAGTTCATGGGCAGTTATTTTGCGCCTTGGTTTTTCCACACGCTTCTTGCGACCCTGTTGACTATTTTGAATGAAACGCTTGATTGTTCGATGATCACGCTTCAGAAGCTTTGAAATTTTAAGAGTGCTGCATCCCTCTGCAAGATATCTCACTATTTTTGACTTTTCTGAGCCTGTCAAGTTCTTCTTTTGACCCATTTTGCCAAAGGAAAGGAAGTTGCCTAATAATTATGCACACCTGATATAGGGTGTTGATGTCATTAGACCACACCCCTTCTCATTACAGAGATGCACATCACCTAATAAGCTTAATTGGTAGTAGGCTTTCGAGCCTATACAGCTTGGAGTAAGACAACATGCATAAAGAGGATGATGTGGTCAAAATACTCATTTGCCTAATAATTCTGCACTCCCTGTAAATCTTATTTTCAACTATTTAGTTCTTGTTGTTAATAGCTTGTGATGGCTATTTCATTTGTAGTGAAAGGGAAATGCAACTCAAAGTTCATCTTCCATGATTCCGACAGAGCAAATTTTACAAATCCAAACATTTACCTTCGATAATCACATTTGGTTCATTCTCTTGGTATCCTAAGTTGAAAAACAGATCTACATAGGCTCATGAGCAGCAAAGCATTACTGGGAGATATCTGCTTATTTGTGGTTGGTCAACAATGCATAGTTGCAATGATTAGCCAGATGTCTTCAGATACGTCACAGTATTGCATATCTGCTCCTTAAAATAAAATACACCATGAGAATGAAATTTTAAAACTAAGTATATTTGAATATTTCATAGAAACACATGCTCCATTTTTTGGGGGGTAAATAATGACAATAAAAATGTTTTAAAAATAAATTATGTTCCTTCAATTTATCAAAGTAACGTCTATTTTAAATACAAATAACGCATTTCACCATTAGTGAAATATAGCATGGTAAACCTATCTTTCAACACAAGATTCACATTTATGAAAAGTTTCAATAAACATTTACTAATGTGACAGGATAATATTTACTTTCTGAATATTAAATACATTATATTTCAACTGAAAAGATATTAGCTTAATATTTAACGAATTCCGTATATTATATATGCGTCACATACGCATTACATTCCCATAAATTATATAGAAAAGTCTACATGCCAAATGTAGTGATAGCACCCCTAGGAGGTATGTGTATGGAAGTTACGAAGATATGAATCCATAAACCATTAAGTAACATTTATGGGCTAAAGTCGTAGTATAAAACTCTTAACTAAAGTGCTAAAAAGTACACTAACACCCATAAACTATCTATTAACCCCTAAACTGAGGGCCCCCCCACATCACAAACACTAAAAAATATTTTTAACTCCTAATCTGCCGAACTGGACATCGCCGCCACTATAAAAATATATTAACCCCTAAACCGCCGCACTCCTGCATCGCAAACACTAGTTACATTTTATTAACCCCTAATCTGCCGTCCCTAACATCGCCGACACCAACCTACATTTATTAACCCCTAATCTGCCGCCCCCAACGTCGCCGCAACTATATTAAATGTATTAACCCCTAAATCTAAGTCTAACCCTAATCCTAACACCCCTAACTTAAATATAATTTAAATAAATCTAAATAAAATAACTATCATTAACTAAATTATTCCTATTTAAATCTAATACTAATAGTTACATTGTAGCTATCTTAGGGTTTATTTTTATTTTACAGGCAACTTTGTATTTATTTTAACTAGTTAGAATAGTTTAGTTATTCGCTTGATCACTTGGAAAATTTCTTATTGTATCCTGCACTTTACCATCAACGCGTTTTCGCCACTTCTGGTGGCTTTATAAAGACGCATTGATGGTAAAGTGCAGGATACAATAAAAAATTTTCCAAGTCTGTCTGATCCAAGGAATCAGAGGATTACTGAAGATACAAACTGGAACTACTTTCAACAACGAAATACTCTGCGCAGAGTTGAGGATTAGGATACCGGACGGATCTACTTTGTTTAAAGTCCCGGACATTGCGTGTGAGGTCACCGACTAGCCGCGAGCTGTACAGACACTTGTGCTACCAGAGGAGTGGATGAAACATGCCCACAGAGGAACAGGTAAGTACTCAGAAGTGTATCAGCCCGGCAGTGCGGTAGACGTACACGGTGCACAATAAGAAACTTTTTATGTTGTTTATATCACTTTTCAACTTTATGAGAACGGCATAACAAAAGTTAATAACCATAAGATTAACATGGAACAATACACATGACCTACGGATTAGAGGATCCAGGACTGTGAAAAAGAAACAACAGACATAATTATATGCACTAAATATCATTAGGAGTTATAAATCAGAGATTGCTTCCTTCAGTTTACTTCATTATACTTAGGAAGACAAAAAGACCAACGAGTCCCAGGTCTCTTATAAATGCAGAAAAAGACTTATATGTTTTTTAAAAATTCAGTTGCACATTTTTAAAAAAATTCTCCAGATAGGCAGAAGTCTTCATCCAGGTGGCATCTTCTATCTTCATCCATCCGGCACGGAGCGGCTCCATCTTCAAGACATCCGACGCGGAGCATCCTCTTCCAACAAAGTCCAACTGAAGAATGAAGGTTCCTTTAAATGACGTCATCCAAGATGGCGTCCCTTGAATTCCGATTGGCTGATAGAATTCTATCAGCCAATCGGAATTAAGGTAGAAAAATTCCTATTGGCTGATGCAATCAGCCAATAGGATTGAGCTTGCATTCTATTGGCTGATCCAATCAGCCAATAGAATGCCAGCTCAATCCTATTGGCTGATTGGATCAGCCAATAGGATTGAACTTCAATCCTATTGGCTGATTGCATCAGCCAATAGGATTTTTTTCTACCTTAATTCCGATTGGCTGATAGAATTCTATCAGCCAATCAGAATTCAAGGGACGCCATCTTGGATGATGTAATTTAAAGGAACCTTCATTCTTCAGTTGGACTTTGTTGGAAGAGGATGCTCCACGTCGGATGTCTTGAAGATGGAGCCGCTCCGCGCCAGATGGATGAAGATAGAAGATGCCACCTGGATGAAGACTTCTGCCCGTCTGGAGGACCTCTTCTGGCCGGCTTCGATGAAGACTTCTGCCCGTCTGGAGAACCACTTCGAAGGCTTCGTTGAGGACTTCGGCTCGGCTGGGTGAAGACTTCTCAAGGTAGGGTAATCTTCAAGGGGTTAGTGTTAGGTTTTATTAAGGGGGTATTGGGTGGGTTTTAGAGTAGGGTTGGGTGTGTGGGTGGTGGGTTTTAATGTTGGGCGGGTATTGTACTTTTTTTTACAGGTAATAGAGCTGATTACTTTGGGACAATGCCCCGCAAAAAGGCCATTTTAAGTTCTATTTGTAATTTAGTATAGGGTAGGGCTTTTTATTATTTTGGGGGGGGGGGTTATTTTATTAGGGGGATTAGATTAGGTGTAATTAGTTTAAAAAACTTGCAATTATTTTATTATTTTCTGTAATTTAGTGTTTTTTTTCTTCGTACTTTAGATAATTTTTTAAAATTGTATTTAATTGTATTTAGTTTAGGTAATTAATTTAATTATACAGGGAGTGCAGAATTATTAGGCAAATGAGTATTTTGACCACATCATCCTCTTTATGCATGTTGTCTTACTCCAAGCTGTATAGGCTCGAAAGCCTACTACCAATTAAGCATATTAGGTGATGTGCATCTCTATAATGAGAAGGGGTGTGGTCTAATGACATCAACACCCTATATCAGGTGTGCATAATTATTAGGCAACTTCCTTTCCTTTGGCAAAATGGGTCAAAAGAAGGACTTGACAGGCTCAGAAAAGTCAAAAATAGTGAGATATCTTGCAGAGGGATGCAGCACTCTTAAAATTGCAAAGCTTCTGAAGCGTGATCATCGAACAATCAAGCGTTTCATTCAAAATAGTCAACAGGGTCGTAAGAAGCGTGTGGAAAAACCAAGGCGCAAAATAACTGCCCATGAACTGAGAAAAGTCAAGCATGCAGCTGCCAAGATGCCACTTGCCACCAGTTTGGCCATATTTCAGAGCTGCAACAACACTGGAGTGCCCAAAAGCACAAGGTGTGCAATACTCAGAGACATGGCCAAGGTAAGAAAGGCTGAAAGACGACCACCACTGAACAAGACACACAAGCTGAAACGTCAAGACTGGGCCAAGAAATATCTCAAGACTGATTTTTCTAAGGTTTTATGGACTGATGAAATGAGAGTGAGTCTTGATGGGCCAGATGGATGGGCCCGTGGCTGGATTGGTAAAGGGCAGAGAGCTCCAGTCCGACTCAGACGCCAGCAAGGTGGAGGTGGAGTACTGGTTTGGGCTGGTATCATCAAAGATGAGCTTGTGGGGCCTTTTCGGGTTGAGGATGGAGTCAAGCTCAACTCCCGACTACTGCCAGTTTCTGGAAGACACCTTCTTCAAGCAGTGGTACAGGAAGAAGTCTGCATCCTTCAAGAAAAACATGATTTTCATGCAGGACAATGCTCCATCACACGCGTCCAAGTACTCCACAGCGTGGCTGGCAAGAAAGGGTATAAAAGAAGAAAATCTAATGACATGGCCTCCTTGTTCACTTGATCTGAACCCCATTGAGAACCTGTGGTCCATCATCAAATGTGAGATTTACAAGGAGGGAAAACAGTACACCTCTCTGAACAGTGTCTGGGAGGCTGTGGTTGCTGCTGCACGCAATGTTGATGGTGAACAGATCAAAACACTGACAGAATCCATGGATGGCAGGCTTTTGAGTGTCCTTGCAAAGAAAGGTGGCTATATTGGTCACTGATTTGTTTTTGTTTTGTTTTTGAATGTCAGAACTGTATATTTGTGAATGTTGAGATGTTATATTGGTTTCACTGGTAAAAATAAATAATTGAAATGGGTATATATTTGTTTTTTGTTAAGTTGCCTAATAATTATGCACAGTAATAGTCACCTGCACACACAGATATCCCCCTAAAATAGCTATAACTAAAAACAAACTAAAAACTACTTCCAAAACTATTCAGCTTTGATATTAATTAGTTTTTTGGGTTCATTGAGAACATGGTTGTTGTTCAATAATAAAATTAATCCTCAAAAATACAACTTGCCTAATAATTCTGCACTCCCTGTAGTGTAGTGTTAGGTGTAATTGTAACTTAGGTTAGGATTTATTTTACAGGTAAATTTGAATTTATTTTAACTCGGTAGCTATTAAATAGTTAATAACTATTTAATACCTATTTTTCCTAGTTAAAATAAATACAAAGTTGCCTGTAAAATAAAAATAAATCCTCTGATAGCTACAATGTAACTATTAGTTATATTGTAGCTAGCTTAGGGTTTATTTTATAGGTAAGTATTTAGTTTTAAATAGGAATAATTTAGTTAATGATAGTTATTTTATTTAGATTTATTTAAATTATATTTAAGTTATTGGGTGTTAGGGTTAGACTTAGATTTAAGGGTTAATACATTTAATATAGTGGCGGCGACTTTGGGGGCGGCAGATTAGGGGTTAATAAGTGTAGGTAGGTTGCAGCGACATTGGGGGTGGCAGATTAGGGGTTAATAAATATAATGTTGGTGTCGGTGATGTTGGGGACGGCATATTAGGGGTTCATAAGTATAATGTAGGTGGCGGCGGTGTATGGAGCGGCAGATTAGGGGTTAATAATATAATGCAGGTTTCGGCGATGTCGGAGGCAGCAGATTAGGGGTTAATAAGTGTAAGATTAGGGGTGTTTAGACTCGGGGTTCATGTTAGGGTGTAGACATAAATGTATTTTCCCCATAGGAATCAATGGGGCTGCTTTTTTGCAGGTGTTTTTTTTCAGCCGGCTCTCCCCCATTGATTCCTATGGGGAAATCGTGCATGAGCACGTTTTGCCAGCTCACCGCTACCGTAAGCAGCGCTGGTATTGAGGTGAGATGTGGATCTAAATTTTGCTCTACGCTCACTTTTTTTGTGGCTAACGCCGGGTTTGTAAAAACCCGTAATACCAGCGTTGTCTGTCGGTGAGCAGTGAGGGAAAAATGCTCGTTAGCACTGCACAGCATTACGGACAAAACTCATAATTTAGGCGACAGTATGTAAAAATGCTTTTTTTTCCGTTTTATTTAATCACAGCCCCCCCTGTGTATCATAAACTAAAGAAATAATGATTTGGTGTTAGATTTTTTTAAATATTTTATATCTAAAAGTTTTATCTATGAAGAACATATCTAATGTGTAATTCTTCTTAGAAATAGTATATTTTATTCTAATCATGATTTATATTTAAATTAGTACAATGTCCCTTTGATATATTGTAATTATGTTTTGTTATTTATATTAATTTTAAAATAATTATTTTTGTTTAGGTTGTGACTCAGCTAGACACTAGAGGCTCTAGCTAGATTGGAGGGAACCATGCTGAGTTGCCATCAGCGGCTGGGAAGGATGCAGGATTACATGGTTCTGCAGCTGCAGCTTAATCGCCTTATGCTTAATTGCATGCTCCGAATGGAGGAAAGGCAGCAAGTTGCAATTGCAAAACCTCAGGTTGAGAAACATGAGGAGGATGACCCAGGACGTGGAGAGTCCGGAGATGCCCCAAGGGAGCAGGAGTAATTCCTCCATCCATTTTTATTTTTATACTTTGTTGACTGTTGGCTATGTTTTAAAATTGTTATTTTTTATTATGTTTGTGCCTGTTGCACTTTTTTGCCCTTGTCATATGGCTAAAAAAGGGCTATGTTGGCCTATGTTTTCCCTTGTCAACTCCTTCTAAGGATTGCGATGCACTATGTCACCTTGTCAGATAGCTTCAAAGGGGCTATGTTGGCCTTTGTTTTCCCTTGTCAACTGCCTGAAAGGACTGTGATGCACTATATCACCTTATCAGATGACTCCAAAGGGGCTATGTTGGCCTTTGATTTCCCATGTCAACTCCCTGAAAGGACTGTGATGCACTATGTCACCTTGTCAGATGGCTCCAAAGGGGCTATGTTGGCTTTTGTTTCCCTTGTCAACTCCTTGAAAGGATGTTGATGCACTATGTCACCTTGTCAGATGGCTCCAAAGGGGCTATGTTGGCCTTTGTTTTCCATTGTCATTCCTGAAAGGACTGTGATTCACTATGTCACCTTGTCAGATGGCTCCAAAGGGGCTATGTTGGCCTTAGTTTTCCCTTGTCAACTCTCTGAAATGACTGTGATGCACTATGTCACCTTGTCAGATGGCTCCAAAGGGGCTATGTTGGCTTTTGTTTTCCATTGTCAACTCCCTCCAAGGACTGTGATTACACTGTGTCACCTTGTCAGATGGCTCCAATGGGGCTGTGCTATAATTCTGAGTTATTTGTCCTAGTATATTATTTAATTATGTTTTATGACCTTCATAAATTATATTTCTCATAATAAAAACAATCTTTTAATTAAAATGTTATATTTATTCTTTATTTAATATTTTTATTTCTCATAATTTGTCAACTCCCTCCAAGGACTGTGATGCACTATGCCACCTTGTCAGATCGCTCCAAATGGGCTATGTTGGCCTTAGTTTTCCCTTGTCAACTGCCTGAAAGGACTGTGATGCACTATGTCACCTTATTAGATGACTCCAAAGGGGCTATGTTGGCCTTTGATTTCCCATGTCAACTCCCTGAAAGGACTGTGATGCACTATGTCACCTTGTCAGATGGCTCCAAAGGGGCTATGTTGGCTTTTGTTTCCCTTGTCAACTCCTTGAAAGGATTTTGATGCACTATGTCACCTTGTCAGGTGGCTCCAAAGGGGCTATGTTGGCCTTTGTTTTCCATTGTCAACTTCCTGAAAGGACTGTGATTCACTATGTCACCTTGTCAGATGGCTCCAAAGGGGCTATGCTGGCCTTAGTTTTCCCTTGTCAACTCCCTGAAATGACTGTGATGCACTATGTCACCTTGTCAGATGGCTCCAAAGGGGCTATGTTGGCTTTTGTTTTCCATTGTCAACTCCCTCCAAGGACTGTGATTACACTGTGTCACCTTGTCAGATGGCTCCAATGGGGCTGTGCTATAATTCTGAGTTATTTGTCCTAGTATATTATTTAATTATGTTTTATGACCTTCATAAATCATATTTCTCATAATAAAAACAATCTTTTAATTAAAATGTTATATTTATTCTTTATTTAATATTTTTATTTCTCATAATTTGTCAACTCCCTGAAAGGACTGTGATGCACTATGTCACCTTGTCAGATGGCTCCAAAGGGGCTATGTTGGCCTTTGTTTTCCCTTGTCAACTCCCTCCAAGGACTGTGATGCACTATGTCACCTTGTCAGATCGCTCCAAATGAGCTATGTTGGCCTTAGTTTTCCCTTGTCAACTGCCTGAAAGGACTGTGATGCACTATGTCACCTTTTTAGATGACTCCAAAGGGGCTATGTTGGCCTTTGATTTCCCATGTCAACTCCCTGAAAGGACTGTGATGCACTATGTCACCTTGTCAGATGGCTCCAAAGGGGCTATGTTGGCTTTTGCTTCCCTTGTCACTCCTTGAAAGGATTTTGATGCACTATGTCACCTTGTCAGATGGCTCCAAAGGGGCTATGTTTGCCTTTGTTTTCCATTGTCAACTTCCTGAAAGGACTGTGATTCACTATGTCACCTTGTCAGATGGCTCCAAAGGGGCTATGTTGGCCTTTGTTTTCCCTTGTCAACCCCCTGAAAGGACTGTGATACACTATGTCACCTTGTCAGATGGCTCCAAAGGGGCTATGTTGGCTTTTATTTCCCTTGTCAACTCCTTGAAAGGATTTTGATGCACTATGTCACCTTGTCAGATGGCTCCAAAGGGGCTATGTTGGCCTTAGTTTTCCCTTGTCAACTCCCTGAAATGACTGTGATGCACTATGTCACCTTGTCAGATGGCTCCAAAGGGACTATGTTGGCTTTTGCTTTCCATTGTCAACTCCCTCCAAGGACTGTGATTACACTGTGTCACCTTGTCAGATGGCTCCAATGGGGCTGTGCTATAATTCTGAGTTATTTGTCCTAGTATATTATTTAATTATGCTTTATGACCTTCATAAATCATATTTCTCCTAATAAAAACAATCTTTTAATTAAAATATTATATTTATTCTTTATTTAATATTTGTATTTCTCATAATTTATCAACTCCCTGAAAGGACTGTGATGCACTATGTCACCTTGTCAGATGGCTCCAAAGGGGCTATGTTGGCCTTTGTTTTCCCTTGTCAACTCCCTCCAAGGACTGTGATGCACTATGTCACCTTGTCAGATCGCTCCAAATGGGCTATGTTGGCCTTAGTTTTCCCTTGTCAACTGCCTGAAAGGACTGTAATGCACTATGTAACCTTGTCAGATTGCTCCAAAGGGGCTATGTTGGCCTTTTTTTTCCCTTGTCAACTCCCTGAAAGGACTGTGATGCACTAAGTCACCTTATCAGATGGCTCCAAAGGGACTATGTTGGCCTTTGATTTCCCATGTCAACTCCCTGAAAGGACTCTGATGCACTATGTCACCTTGTCAGATGGCTCCAAAGGGGCTATGTTGGCTTTTGTTTCCCTTGTCAACTCCCTGAAAGGATTTTGATGCACTATATCACCTTGTCAGATGGGCTATGTTGGCCTTAGTTTTCCCTTGTCAACTCCCTGAAATGACTGTGATGCACTATGTCACCTTGTCAGATGGCTCCAAACGGGCTATGTTGGTTTTTGTTTTCCATTGTCAACTCCCTCTAAGGACTGTGATACACTATGTCACCTTGTCAGATGGCTCCAATGGGGCTGTGCTATAATTCTGAGTTATTTGTCCTATTATATTATTTAATTATGTTTTATGACCTTCATAAATCATATTTCTCATAATAAAAACAATCTTTTAATTAAAATGTTATATTTATTCTTTATTTAATAATTTTATTTCTAATAAAAGTAATTTTATGTGGATAATTCTTAAGTGATACTGACAATAGTTATTAATTTATGGATATGCATTTATAAGGTACTTTTAAATATCTAATTTTGTTTTAATCAACATACACTTATAATATATTTAAAACAGACTATAATCTGAATGTTGATAGCACATATATTCCAATTCTCATGAAATCTTATTGTAGTAGTAGAACATAAGAAATCACTGTGTGTAATGCACACATATAGTAGATGATTAATCTCTTTCTATGATGTTTTATTTAATTTAATTATCAAACTATATATTGCAATAGGTAATATATAATGAATAAACAATACACGTTTTCGTGATGTATATAGTAGCATTATTTCTATGTTAAACCTTGATGCTTCCTAAATATTTAATAATCTTACTATTCTAATGAAATATATATTTATTAACAACAATGGATTATATTTCACATATAACATTATTATGTTATCTAGTGTTATATTATGTGAAGATGTGCATTACATAGGACAAACACGCTTGCCATTTAACAATATAGCACATGCTAGTTTTTTAAAAAGAAATAAAATTGTTATTGACATGCAAAGGTGTAAATTCCGTAATTTGATTGGATCCTGTTGTTCCGCGACATCAGATGCGCCATGTTGCGTAAGACGTCACATGCAAAGGTGTCAATTCCGTAATTTAATTGGATCACGTTGTTCTGCGACATCGAATGCGGCATGTTGCGTAAGACGTCACATGCAAAGGTGTCAATTCTGTAATTTGATTGGATCACGTTGATCCGCGACATCGGATGTGCCATGTTGTGTAAGACGTCACATGCAAAGGTTTCAATTCTATAATTTGATTGGATCACATTGTTCCACGATATTGGATGCGCCATGTTTGCGAATGAGAACACAAGTTTCAAACCATGATTTTCTGAGTTTATAGATTGTGTATATCTTTTACATTGTTGAAACATAGATGATAAAAGATCTAAAATATTGTGATTGATGGTTGTCTCGTGGAAGAAACTAACGAAGTCAATGTGTCAACAATATTATCACATTAACAAATAATTTGTGTTATATTTAATTGTATACATTGTAATTCCCAAAACATGCGCATTTGTATTTGAAGTCATTTTTCAATATGTATTTACCTATATCATATGATATATAAAGGATATTTAAATTGTGTAACATATAATAAATCATGTATACTTTTTAGAGATGTTATGTCCTGATATTTATTATTAATTTAAATGTTCAATATCATGTCATGTATAAATTCAACATTGTTTTTATCTAAATAATATAGCACTGTGAGCATAAAATTCAAATGTAACTCTTAAAGGGACACGAAACCCTAAATGTATCTTTCATTAGCTATGTAGAACATACAATTTTAAACAACTTTCCAATTTACTTCTATTATCAAATTTGCTTAATTCTCTTGGTATAATGTGTTGAAGGAGCATCAATACACTACTGGTTTCTAAGTGAACACATGAGTGAGGCAATGACAATTGGTATATATATGCAGCCACCAATCAGCAGCTAGAACCTAGGTTATTTGCTGTTCCTGAGCTTTCCTAGATAAACCTTTTAACAAAGGATAACAAGATAATGAAGCAAATTAAATAATATAAGTAAACGTGAATGTTGTTTAAGATGTTATGCTCTGTCAAAATCATGAAAGAGAAATTTCTGCTTTCATGCACCTTTTAAAATAAATAGATTTCCAATATAAGTTAAGCACTTTAAGCTAGCTTTCCAAAAATACACTTTATTTTACGTATTCAATGTTGTCAACACATCGAGAGAAATATAGCATACAGGCTTTAAAAAAAAAAAAAAAATACAATATTTGATTTATTTAATAAGCACATGTAGATATACCAATTAACCATAATAGTTAGTATATGTTAGCATATGTTCTTGTTTAAGCTATGTTGTTTGCATTAACACAGTGATATGCCATCATGTATAATTGTAATGGTCGTTGGTTTGTATTAGGAGAACTCATTTGGACATCACATCACAAAAACCAATCAATCTAATCAACAATGACAGCATGTGATGATGTTGTCTCAACACACTTGTAAAACACACTCTGCAAACAATCTGCTTCCTTGGACCCGGTCCCATAGAAGCCTATTAAATACAGAGTGTGCTCCACAAGTGTAAGAAGACAACATCATCACATAATTATCCTTTACACACTAACTTTAAATTAAAAGCAATAATATATAAACATAATTACTTCTTTCTACTTCCCTTCTTCAGTGAGGCTCTGGGGTGGTCAAATGCCTTCTCAGGCGTGTCCTCATTGGAGATGGTTGGGGAAGAGGGGGAGGAGGAATACTGTGAGTGATTGGGAATTGACCAGGCAGAGTAGGTGATGGAGGAGGCACAGGAGATGATGGTCCAGGAGATGATGGTCCAGGAGCTGATGGTCCAGGCTCTTGTGGTCTTCCCATTTCTGGATAGGGTCTGCTTGCCACCTCCCGGAGGACCTGAAATATGTTATTTAGAACATTTACAATATTTCTTTGTCCTTCTATCAGGGGGTTCACTGCGTTGGTCATAAACTGTGTGTGTGCCTGTTGTGCTCTCCGGGAGTCCTGCATTTCCTGTATGAAGACCCTCATCAGCTCCACCTCAGGCATTGTTGGGGGGGGGGTGTTCTCACCAGCGGGAGCTGCTGCACGGGGGGCTGCTGCAGGGATATCTTTTGCATGGGGGGGCTTCTGCAGGGGTATCTTCTGCAGGGGTATCTTCCTGTTCTCTCTGAGGTGGCGTGTCACCTTCTGCACGACTCTCATTCCTGGGTGAAGGAGGAGCATGTTCCTGCTGTGTTTCCTCCTCACCAGCCTCAGACTCTGTATATTTTAAAATTAAACAAATAAGAGATATTAGCACAGATCCAAATAAAGATGTAAATGTTATATTTTAAAGTGTATCAATTAGGCTGTCTTAGTAATTCAATTTTATCCAAAAGAAATCAATATGATTTACTTATTTGAAAACCTGTCCTTTCATATATCTAGATGGTCAATATTAATGTATTTTTGTGTGCGTCTTAAATATGTTTAAATGCACACATAATCTGGATACTAATGTGATAGCTTTTCTTCAAATCCAACTTTCTCAAGGTAATTCTGAATGTGTTTTCGTAATAATGTTTAAAAAAGAGTATTAAAGCCATTTTGAGTGTAAATGAGTTATGAGGTGGATGAAAAGAGATTAGTAAATGTCTTTACCATTACCAGCAGATGAGAAGTGCAGGTTCCCGGTATCGATTCCTCCTTCGATCCCGACTAGGGCCACCTCAGAGATGTTGGGACACAGCATTTCCTCCCAGCGGCTGTCGACGAATGTCTGCTCTGGCCCACCACTGGTCCCGATATTAACTTGCCTCGACCTCAACATTTTGTTCTTGAGCTCGCTTTTGCAGTCCCGGTAGTGGTGCTGTATAAAATATATATTTTACGTCCCTCTTGAACTCACCCACTGCATTGACAGCATCCTTGATCTCCAGCCACAACCTTTTCTTCTCTGAAGGGGTGGCCTTCGGTGCCTGCAGCCTCCTAGCCCTCTCCATATAGGCCATTATAAGGGCCTCCTTCTCCTCCCTGATATACCTCTCCTCCTTCTGCCTGAGCTTCCCCTGTGATGTGAGCCTTTGTTCTCTAGACTGAATTGCACCCTCACTGTGCTCCTGCCTTGTCCCATTGGGCCCAGCCACTTGTTTGTCTTCAACAATGTGGCTGTGCCCACCCACCCTGACCTCTCCCCCTTCCTCTCTAGTTATTCTCCCCTTTCCTCTCCCCCTTCCTCTCTCACTCTCCTCCCTAATCTCCTCCCTAATCTCCTCAATCTCCTGCCTCATCTCATCACTAATCTGCTGCCTAATCTCCTCTCTAATCTGGTCCCTACTTTTCCTTCACACCATACCTTCTTAGAAGGTGAAAGTGCAGAAATGAGGGGTCAAAATAATGAAATAAAAGTAAAATGAGGGGGTCAAAATAATGAAATAAAAGTGTGAATGGGTTTTAGAAAATAGGGTAAGGGCTAGTAATAAACAGACAAACGTATAAAAAAGGACTACATTAGGGTGTGTAAACAATAAATTGGTCTAAAAAATATAACTATGGGATGGGTATAGGTTTAAAGGGAATGGGTTATGGATTGTATGTGTGTGTCTGTAGTGTTACTGGTATGTGGCTGTATGTATTGAATGTGTTTGCGTGTAAATGAAAGTAAATATGTTTATGTGTAAGGAATGAAAAACAAAGCAGCACTCGCACACTCACCCAGACATATTTGTACACAAACTCTATCTCACACTCTATCTCTCACTATCTCTCTCTCACTATCTCTCTCTCACTATCTCTCTCTCACTATCTCTCTCTCACTATCTTTCTCTCTATCTCTGATTATCTCTAACCTCCAACGCCTAGACCTATACCTGTCTCGAAAAAGCAATACAGTTAAGGTAGCCATGTTCAGAGCGTGCTTATATACCCTATGTAAATGCTTAATGATGTACCGGTTTGCAAAATAAACAAGGTCCAGGTGTGCTGTTGTGAAGGTTTTTATGTGTGCAATGTGGAGTAGTTGTTTGAATTTGCACATGCTCAGATTGAGTTTCTAAATCCATATATGTTTTTAGGGAATGTGTATAATGCGATGATGTCATAGTGATAATTTGCATAACATTATCATAATTTAGTATTGCAAAATCCAAATTATGATTTTTGATCGTATCATATTTGTTAACTGTTCTAAATGTTTATTTTTACAAACATTTCCTAATCGCCAAAGCGAATGTTTGGTTTGTGTATAAGTGTGTAATTATTTTTTCTTGTTCTTTTGTTCCGTGATGCAGATCGAAACGTATTTTTTGAATCCTCATTTTGTGTAAATGTTATGCAGTATTTGTTGTAAATGATTGTCAATGTTGAATGTGAATCTGCTATGTTGTGTGAGCGATTGTTGTTTGTACATTTGACATGATTATTATTTGTGTCCATTAAGTTGTATGTATAATGTGACAGAGCAATGTGTAGTTCTCACATAATCGAGTGTTAGATGAAAAATCAGTTTATTTTTCAGTTTGCATTGATCTCTATGGGAGAATCCATTACGCGGCCATGATTACGCAAGTGATATAAATGTGGTATTCGTGTTAACATGATGTGTAACAACGTTCTTTTCAGACTTGTAATACCTAAGTTACAAAGAGTGTGCAATGAACATTACGAATGGGCTACTTGCGCACAGCCATAAAGCAAAACTCGCAATCTACCCGATTATTTTTTTGCTCCCTTTTTGCCCCCTTTTCATATAATTTAGCTCAGAAAATGTTGGAGTTTCTAATTCTTACAGCTGTAAATTCACACAGTAGTACTGTGATGGTTAATACTGCTAGATAATGACTGGAAAGCAGAGCAGCTGATACTAATATAGTGACCTGTTAGCCTTGTTGTCTGTAAACTAAAGCCAGAATAGGCTCCGCCAAATAAGACAATTGGTGCGTGGAGTTTGGGTAATAAAAAGCAATACTAACAATAGCCTCTGGGTGAAAAGGTTGTAAACCCATCTCTAGGTTATAGGAGAGAGGGATTCTTATAAATTCTTCCCCTCCATCAAAAACTCATGTTGCAGGTTATCATCATTTTTACAGTGATTATCTGCGTACTGGAGGGGTAAATCATCATATATCTGAAAGTGCATATTCTTTCCTATGATACAATTGGCTGCATGACCCTTTCAGTGTGCAGCCCTTCACAAAGAAGTGGTTAAAAAATCATCTAGGATATCTGATTATAGTTATGTGTGTTATGTAAAAATATTTTTAAAAAAATATTAAAGTGACACAGACAGAGGGACACACACAAACACAGAGGGATAGAGGAAGCAGCCAATAGGATTTTAGTAGCTCTCATCCTATTGGCTGCTTTTAATATTTCAGCCAATAGAAATTAAAGGTACCCGATATTTAAACGTGTACCTTGAATTTACTATTTAATGTACGGCGGCGATCGTATGAAGAGGATCCTCCACGCTCCATGGCTCCGCGGTCGCCGGTACTGCTCCGCGCACATCTCCGCTTCGCGCCAGCTTGGTCCTGGAAGAAGATGTCGGACGCTTGGAAGAAGACTTCACCACCTGGAACAGGACCTTCTCTGCCGGACTTCAGGAACGGTGAGTAGCTGTTTGGGGGTTAGAATTAGGATTTTTTTTTTTTAGATTAGGGTTTTAATGGGCAATCGTAAAAGAGCTGAATGCCTTTTAAAGGGCAGTAAAAGAGCTGAATGCCCTGTTAAGGGCAATACCCATACAAATGGGAAATGGGTAGTTTAGTTTTTTTTAGTGTTAGGTTTATTTATTTTGGGGAGTTTGGTGGGTGGTGGGTTCTACTATTAGGGGGGACTTAGAATTTTTTTAAATGCTTTTTTAAATGCAAAAGAGCTGTTTAAATATCTCATACAATTTTCTCCCAGTAGCTAACATACATTAGCGCTGAGAGTTTATGATTAGACATCACATGAATGCAGAGAAAGCTAGCTATTAGTAGCTAACATACATTAGCGCTGAGAGTTTATGATTAGACATCACATGAATGCAGAGATAGCTAGCTATTAGTAGCTAACATACATTAGCGCTGAGAGTTTATGATTAGACATCACATGAATGCAGAGATAGCTAGCTATTAGTAGCTAACATACATTAGCGCTGAGAGTTTATGATTAGACATCACATGAATGTAGAGAAAGCTAGCTATTAGTAGCTAACATACATTAGCGCTGAGAGTTTATGATTGGACATCACAAGCTGATCTAAGCAGTGCACAGAGACATCCAGTCTGTTAGTTTCCAAGACCTGCAGTAAGCACTGCGCTCGCAGACCCACCACAGCTGACAAGGGGAGGCAGCATATAGGCACAAGGTCTTCTTCTCCACACTCACCTTGTAAGCATATCCCTTGGCAAGTTTCTCACCAAGAACGCTTCCACTGCAAAAATGCCGGCGGCTCTAAATGAAGCAATGGTTTAAAGGAGCACTTCTCTGTGTTTGCAAAGAAAGTCATTTTCATGAGTTTTTAAATGAGGTCATTGGTGAATCATGTAGGGATATATCCGTGTGGGTGGTAAGTACGGTATGTCTGTATTTTTGTGCCACAATGGTAAAGAAACGAGCTGGCCCACTGTTTGGTATGCGTGAGGTCTGTGCCGTTATGATTCTCTCTATCTCCTTCTGTGTCGCAGTCTGTATTACAGACCTTATAGGCCCCGTGGGATATGCACTCACCGAGGGTAGGTTCGTATGGGAGATGGAAGTATCTACATTATACTCTTTGCACCTTGTGAAGCAGGCAATAGCTTGATTTATGGAGGTCTGTTGAGGTTTTATTTGCAGCTCTATACTGTGTACTGCTCTAGACACATTGAATGCCGCCTGCGTATGCACTGTGCCATGTGGTTCCGGTAGTTCAGGTGGATGATTAGTTGTAGCGATGCTGGCATAGGGCTTTGCCACCAGGGAATCCATTGGGTGCTCTATGTTCCCCTTCTCCATGTTCAAGTGTTGCAGTAAGTAATCATATGGCGCTTTGTCTATTAGTTTTTACATGAGGTTTGTAAATTTTGTGACAAACTCCTCCTGTCACATCAGATGTTTCTCTTCTACCATGTTAGTCATATTCCACCGCAGAGATCGTGTTGCTTTTAGGTATAGCAAATTGGTGAATCAGCTTGATATCCAGTTGAAGGTAAGTGATGTAGAATTTTCAGTAAGTCAGACTTTTCTGACAGCACTGATGACCCAGTTCTACCCGGGGGGAGGTGAATACCTAATATTATGCTGCCGCCTGCCGCCTTAGGCCTATGGTCCCGATCTGAGTCCCCAGAGTCATACAAACAGCAAGAAGATAAATATGGGGCCACAATTAGCAAGATTGTGGTGTCTTCATATGGTATGTTCTCAATCTTGCTGAGTAATAATTCGGCGGATTATTATTGATTCTGTCGGAGCTTTCAGAAAGTGCATCCTATCCAGAATGCTGCATGGACACACCACCAGTATTTTATTATTTTATGTAATTTAGGGTTAATTTAGTGGGTGTTAGGTTAGGGGCTTACTAATTAACAGCTAGATTACAAGTTTGGCGTTATGAGTGAAAAAGCATCGTTATGGCCCATAACGCTTCATTTTCCCTAACGCTGCTATTATGAGTCTTGTCAGTATAGGTGTACCGCACACCTTTTAGCCTGTCACGCAACGTCAGTACCGCACTTTTAAAAAAGTCCTTTTTCAATGGGACTCCCATAGCACCGGTATTACGAGTTTGCCTGGTAGGCCAAAAAGTGAGCGGTACACTCTATAACCACAAGATCCGTAACGCCATCTAAAGTCAGTAGTTATGAGTTTTACGTTACAAAGCTGTACCATAAAACTCATAACTAAAGTGTTAAAAAGTAAACTAACACCAATAAATTACCTATTAACCCCTAAACCGAGACCCTCCTGCATCGCAAACACTATAATGAATTTATCAACCCCTAATCTGACGCTCTGGATATCGCTGCCACTATTAAAATGTATTAACCCCTATTCTGCCGCTCTCCAACATCGTCACCACTATAATGAACCTATTAACCCCTAAACCGCCACCCTTCCACATCGCAAACACTATTTAAATATAATTAACCCCTAATCTGCCGTCTGCCCACACCGCCGCTATAATAAACCTATTAACCCTTAAACCGCAAGCCCCCACAACAAGATATACTAAAAAAACTATTAACCCCTAAACCGAAAGCCCCCCACAACGAAATATACTAAAATAAACTAACTCTTAAACCTAACGCCCCTCTAACTTTATATTAAAATTACATTGTTCCCTATCTAAAATTAAATTAAAACTTACCTGTCAAATTAAATAAATTAATTTTAAACTAACAATTAAACTAAGATAATTATTAAACTACAATTAAACTAACTACCAATTAAATTAAACTAAACTACACATTAAAAAAATCCTAACAATACTCTAAAAATTACAAAAAGTATCTAAATACAAAAAAAAACTAAATTACAAAAACAAACAAACACTAAATTACGAAAAATAAGAAACAAATTATAAAAAATAAAAAAGAATTACAACTAATCTAATAGCCATATCAAAATATAAAAGCACCCCAAAAATAAAAAAACCCTAGCCTACAATAAACTACCAATGGCCCTTAAAATGCCTTTCGTGGGGCATTGCCCCAAAGATATCAGCTATTTTACCTGTAAAAAAATACAAACACGCCCCCAACAGTAAAACCCACCACCCCCACAAGCAACCCCCCCCCAAATAAAATAACTATCTAAAAAAAACTAAGTTTCCCATTGTCCTGAAAAGGGCATTTGTATGGGCATTGCCCTTAAAAGGGCATTTAGCTCTTTTACATGCCCAGACCCTTACCTAAAAATAAAACCCACCCACAAAAAACACTTAAAAAAACCTAATACAAACCCCTATGATCCACTTACAGTTCTTGAAGTCCCGCTTGAAGGATCCATCCAACCGGCAAAGTCATCATCCATGTAGCAAGAAGTCTTCATCCAGTCGGCCACTTCCATCTTCATCCAGCCGGGGAAGTCCTTATCCAGGCGGCAACAAGTCTTCATCCAGACAGCATCTTCTATCTTCATAAATTTGAGCTGCTAAAATCCTATTGGCTGTTCCAATCAGCCAATAGGATTGAGCTCTCATCCTATTGGCTGATTGGAACAGCCAATAGGATTTTAGCAGCTCTAATCCTATTGGCTGATTGAAATCTTTCAGGCAATAGGAATGCAAGGGACGCCATCTTGGATGAAGTCACTTGCATTGAAGTTCCAGTTTACGGCAGCGACCGTATGAAGAGGATTCTCCACACCGGATGTCTTCAGGAAGGACCCCATCCGGGCCGGATGGATGAAGATAGAAAATGCCGTCTGGATGAAGACTTCTTGCCACCTGGATGAGGACTTCGTTGGCTGGATGGATCCTTCAAGCGGGACTTCAAGAACTGTAAGTGGATCTCCGGGGGTTAGAGTTTTTTGGGTGAGTTTTATTTTTAGTTTAGGGTCTGGGCATGTAAAAGAGCTAAATGCCCTTTTAAGATAGTTATTTTATTTGGAGGGGTTGGTTGTGGGGGTGGTGGGTAAAAGAGCTGTTATCTTTGGGGCAATGCCCCACAAAAGGCCCTTTTGAGGGCCATTGATAGTTTATTGTAGGCTAGGGTTTTTTTTTATTTTGGGAGGGCTTTTTATTTTGATAGGGCTATTAGATTAGGTGTAATTCTTTTTTATTTTTGATCATTTGTTTCTTATTTTTTGTAATTTAGTGGGGGGGTTTTGTAATGTAATTTAGTTAAAAAAATTGTAATTTTAGTGTTTATATTTTCTTTGTAATGATAGGTTTTAGTGTAAGGCAGGTTAGGTTTTATTTCACAGGTAAGTTTGTATTTATTTTAACTATGTAGTTATTAAATAGTTAATAACTATTTACTAACTAGTCTACCTAGTTTAAATAAATACAAACTTACCTGTGAAATAAAAATAAAACCTATGCTAGCTACAATATTAGTTATATTGTAGCTAAATTAAGTTTTATTTTACAGGTAAGTTTGTATTTAGTTTTAAATAGTAATTATTTACTTAATAATTGTAACTTTAGATTAGATGTATTTTAATTATGTTAAAGTTAGGGGGTATTAGGGTTACGTTAGGGTTATGTTAGGGTTAGGGGTTAATGGATTTATTTAGTGGTAGTGATGTGGGAGGCCAGAGGTTTAGGGGTTAATAACTTTAGTATAGTGGCGGCGACATCAGGAGCAGCAGATTAGGGGTTCAAATTTTATGTAGGCGGCGACGATGTTGGGGGTGGCAGATTAGGGGTTAATAACTGTATATAGGTGGCGGCGATATCGGGGCGGCAGATTAAGGGTTAAAAACTGTATTTAGGTGTCGGCGATGTTGGGGACAGCAGATTAGGGGTTAATAACTGTATGTAGGTGGCAGCAATGTTGGGGGCAGCAGATAAGGGGTGTTTAGACTCGGAGTTTATGTTAGTGTTAGGAATTATTGTTAGCATGAGTAGCGCCATCTTGTTCTTGGGAGACATTTTGTCTTTGGCATCCATTTTGACTGAATAATCTTTGATTATAGCAGTTATTCGGTAGTGAGAAATACATGCTTGTTATTATTCTCTGCAAAGCTAGTTATCCTTGTAAATGGATGGAAAATTGTCATTTTATTATTTAAAGGACCAGTTCACTCATGTGAAAGGAGTTCATGAGTAGCAATAGCACTGTATAAGCAGGTATAAGTTTTTTGAGACCTTTCCTTGTATGATTCTTAATCTGCCGTTTAGATAGCAGATATTTACGCAGTGTAACTTAATTCTCTCTGTAATGCAAGCTGAACTGATAAATTGTCTACAATCTTGGTTTTGCGATCTGTGAGACTAGCAGAGAAAAAAAAAATACAGGTAAACTGATGTAAAATCTGAGATTTTAAGGAAATATTTACAGAGAAGACAATGAGGTTTACTTTAAGCCTAACACTAGTATATTTAACTGATAATTTTTAATTTGGGTAAAATGTCCCTTTAACTAGCCTGCATCACACTGTGAGTGTGTTTTTTTATGCTGGTTATGCTTGCTTAGGATATTTGATGAACGTCAGTATACATTTTTATTATAAGTAAGGCCAATGGATCATTGGGAATAATTTAAAGGGGAAATTTTATTATTATTCTTTTGTAGAAAGCTCATTTTTTTATTAATTTTTTTTTAATTTTGGTTATGTAAAAGTATAGATTGGATTCTAGAGCTTTTCACAAATTATTTGTGCCACACCTGATTTATTTAACAGTGGATTTGCATGGTGCATGCGGGTAGGAGCTATATAGAACAGTGGCTGTACCACTGTTATCTGATCTTTCCCAAAATAGGATACTTAGGTGTTTTTGTGTTCCTTTGTAAATTTATTGTTCGGGATTTTATTTGTAAATATGCAACTGGAGTTTATTGATCATCTGCAGTGATTGCATCATTAGTGTGATCTCATAGTATTGTGCATAGTAGAATTTGCAAACCAGGGTATAGATGGTTCTTATAGGATTTTAATTATTTGTAGTGTTTTGCAAGTGCTGTGTTTCAGTGAATGTAAGTATATGTGTTGAATTTCAGGTTAATTGTGGTTGTTTAAAGTTTGTGTCGGCTGTTAATGTTTTGTTGTGTGGAATGGACAAATGGTTTTAACTGTTTTCTAAGAGATTGTTATGTTTTTCTCTTTTGTGACTGCGTGTGGAAGCGTGCTGTATGAATGGCATATTGAATAGTGAGGTGTATTTGATTTTGCTTTCTATTGAGAATAGTATTCTGCATGCATAAGTGGAGTGCATGATTTGTCTTTTAGTTTCGTGTTATCTTGTGTTTGCGTGCCACATGGGATGTTTCACGCAAACAAGGGGGAAATATTGATGAGTATTGATGAGTATCTTTATGTGATTATTATGGGTAATTATTATTTTTAGTAAGACAGTGAACCTAAAATGTTTTTATTTTTCTATTTTGTTCTTAACACAATATTTGTATTTGCAGGATGAGATCATGTTGCTGTATCTAGAGATTAAAGACACTAACTGAATTATTTTTGAGTTTTCCATATTTAGGTAAAATCTGTATAGATAAAATTCCATAAATGCGCTCTTCAAAAGATTGAAGATTGAATGCAAGTAAACCTTTTAAAGAGAGAAAAAATGAAGATAACAGACCTTTTGTCAAGCTTGTTTTAACCACCATACTGCAGTAAAAGTTGCTGAACTATCTTGGATCCATTCTTTGCATTGCATGCTGGTACCAGCCCCAGAACTGGACTCTGGGTAATCCATTTCCTATGAGGTGTGTCTTCAGGACATAAAGACTATCCTTCTCTGGACTGTGCCTTGCCGGTTGATATTGAAGACCTGTTATGCTGTTACAGGGTCAACCAATTAAATTAGGGGAGTATTGTTTTAACTCGTTTACTCATATTTCTTGTTTTGGATCCTCTTTTATTGGTGTATTTTTGTTGATCATATTAGTTATAAGAAATCATATTTTTTTTCTACAGAAATGCATGCCTTATTGGTATTAGTGCACATTGTAGTTTATGTACTTAAACAAAGTAACCCTTTAGATAAGCGTAACTCTAAACCTTGCAGTATTGTAACCTATTGAATGGCCCACTGAGTATAGAAAGTATGTTTGCACCTTTATAGTTTAAAGAAAATGCTGCAATATATCAGAATATTTTAGACCCTTCACCCTATAGAACACAATGAGGACATGTCTCAGCTAGAAGTTTATATTAATTATACAGAGAAATATTTATTTAGGGAGTAGCATAATTATAGTTTATGAAAGCAAATGTATTTTTCCCTTTTATTAATTGGTATGGTATCTGCAAAGTGAATTTGGTAATTCCAGATGTTTGTCAAAGAAAGGATTTATCTTACCATAAAGATGTGTTTACCTTTAAGAGATTTTGTAGTTTTAAATAATGTTATGATTGTATTCTTTCCTCATACAGGAGTGTGAGAGAATTTAGGTTGCATAAAATAATTAGTAAACTAGTAGTGTTTATATCAGATGAGATTGTTGACTATTAGGATCATAGTTGGAGAATTATAAACATTATAGATAGTAGCTGTGCAGAATAAAGCAACACTAGGTTCTTTTATTTTTAGTAGTTCCAAGTAACAGTGTAAAGAGATTCATTTTTTTAAAGAAAATATTTTTATTGACTGTTTTATTTTTTAATTTTTGCTACAGGTCAGGCCTTACCATAAGTTTTAGCATAGCCATTCAGCCTCTTGATGAAGTATCATTTATATTGTATAGAGAAGCTGTGAATTATTCTCTGTAAAGTATCAATGTATTTAGTTTGTATTATATATCAACAATGTTTTTTCTTGGTTTTAAATGACATAGGATGAGTTAAGCTAAAGGAATTGTGATGCTTACAAAAACAGATGAAAGAAGTTTTATTTGGACATAGTTGTGATTGTATTGGGGTGTGTACTCATCTTGTGCTGTTTCTGTTTCCTTCTTAGACTCCTTCTGACTCGAGTGTCTGCTTGCTATGGGTATCCACTGGATACCTTGTCTACCCCATGAACAAACCATCAGATTTCCAGCATCTCCCTGTGGAAGAACACTGGATAAGCATCCCTACTGCAAATGAACTGTATTAAAGCAAAGTGTCTGAGGAAGGTGGAGCGCTCTAAGAAGACAAAGACTGTTCTTAAAGTGATCAGAGGCCACCTAGAGACAGTTGTGCTGTTACCATGTCATGCTTTACTGTGGAGAATGAACTGTTGGACATATTGGGGGGGTGCTAGCAATGCAGGTGGAGAAATAAAAGATGCAGCGTTGTTTGGGGGTAGATGGGGGGCTGGTTGGGTCTTTGTGCAGGTAGACCGATAGTTTTGGGGATGCTGGAAGGTAGACGGAGCGTATTGGAGAGGCCGCACCTATGTGCAGTGACAAATTGTGCCCTATTAGCCTATAAAATTATACGATATGTGAATATTTTTCTCTATAGTATTCTCACATAGAGTTCTGTTACCGTAGTATTAGGCTCATACTGTTGTTAAAGGCTTTCCTCACTTTCTGCGCCTTTCTATTTTTATGTTATTCTGTTAGAATAAAAGAGTGGTATGTTAGGAATTATTGTTAGCATGAGAAGCGCCATCTTGTTCTTGGGAGACATTTTGTCTTTGGCATCCATCTTGTCTGAATAATCTTTGATTATAACAGTTATTCTGTAGTGAGAAATACATGCTTATTATTATTCTCTGCAAAGCTAGTTAACCTTGTAAATGTCCTGGCACAATGCCTGGAGGATACTATCTCTATAAGATGTTCAAATAACCTTGTGTTCATTATAGATGCACTCCTTATTATGACTATAGAATATTGTTTATTAGCTAGTACTTTTCCTAACAAACACTGTGAAACTGTGTAAAATGACGTGGCCATAACGTGTCATCAAGTTAACCCTATATGATGTAATTGTTGGCTATAAGACATGTTGTGTGTCTTTCAATAAAGAGAGCAGGTTTAGATCATTGCTGCATGGTCTGAATTACTGTTCTCTGGACGTCCTTATCAAATAATCTTCATTTCCAGGTGGTACGATGGGCCCAAGGCCTGACTGACACTCCCCCCATGAAACCAACACCTTACAGTTTCTGGTGTTAGGTTTAAACGTAACTTTTTTGTTTCCCCATAGACATCAGTGGGGCTGGGTTACGGAGCTTTTCATTCCGCGATCGCAGGTTTTAGGCTTTTTTTATGTCTATGGGGAAATCGTGCATGAGCACGTCAAAGCAGTGCTTGATTTCGGTGCAGTATGGAGCTCAACACAACCATATTGCCAGCACAAGCCTCCATTTTTAAAACTCGTAATACCAGCCCTATAGGGAGGTGAAATAACGCCGCTTTTGTGGCGGTCGTTAAAATCCCTATAGCGCTCAAAACTCGTAAAGTAGTTATTTGCATTGTGGGGATTTGGCGGATTATGGGTTAATAGGTTAATTAGGGTACTTGTGTTGTGGGGGTTTGGCGGATTAGGCGTTAATACATTTATTAGGTAGTTTGCAATGTTGGGGTTGGCCGGATTTAAGGGTTGATACTTTTATTAGGTAGATTGCGATGTGAATGAATAGCAAATTAGGGGTTAATCGTTTAATTAGGCATATTGCGTTGTGGGGGGTAATTGGTTTAGGGGTTAATACATTTATTATTAGTTGCAATGTGGGGGGATTGCGGATATAGGGGTTTTGATGTGTCGGGTTTATTTTTGGGAGGCATGTTAGACTTTTACGGGACATTAGACCTTTTTTTATTTTCTTATGCGCCGGCAGTTTCTAAAGTGCCGTAAGTCACTGGCGACTCCAGAAATTTGTATTTACGCACATTTCTGGACATCGCTAGTTTTTCCGACTTACGGCACTTTATGAACTGCCAGGGAGGTTTATGTGATACCCCGATGTGCGAGATGAAATTAGGGACGGCACAGGTTTCAGCAGTCACGCTGAAGCTTGCGCCGCATATGTAATCTCGCCCATTATCTCTACATAAACCTCCTATAATTTGTAATATATATATATATATATATATATATATATATATTTATATATAAATCCCCAAAGAAGGATAAACACAGTCTTACAGTTTCACACAGCTGCCAGGGTGCCCTTTATCCATAAATCCAGAATCCCATTAAAAATAAGTCACTAGCTGGTCTTCATAAAAAGTAACTTTTATTCTAAATTATCAGTAAAACAACATACATGTATGTTTGGGTTTGTTTGGGGTTCCGTTTTTTTGGGAGCTCATTTTTCATGACATTTGACAAAGGTGTGAAACTACACCGAAACGTTATGTCGTTTTACTGATAATTTAGAATAAAAGTTACTCTTTATGAAGACCAGCAAGTGCCTTTTTTTGATGGGATTATACAGTATATATATGTATGTACTGCACTTTTTAACCTAGTCCAAACCCAATCCACACTTTGTAAAAAAGAGTCAAGATTAAGCAGAGTAAATTCAGTAATTACAGTTACTCCAGAGAGTACAATACCTTCTTCTTGAAAGCTTACAGACGTCCTTCTCAGTCAGACCTGCACCACAGAAGAATAATTGCTGTTCTATCACTCTACAAGGCCTTACATAAAAACATTAACATTACATAAAATAAAAAAATCAACCGCTACAGATAAACACAAAAAATTTACCAAAAATAAAAAACTCTTTGTTACTCTAAAAATAACCCCCCTTAAAAAAATACTCCAAAATAATAAAAAACCTATACTAACACTAAAATAAACTATAACAATTGCCCTTAGAAGGGCTTTTGTAGGACACTGCCCTAAATCTCTTTTGCTGCCCAAAAAACCCCCCAAAAAACAGGCAAACCCTGTTTTAAAAAAAAAAACTCACCCAAAAAAAGCCTTCCACTAAATCCCAAAGATGGTAATCACCAAACTTGAATCCGGCTCCTACGTGATCACCAACTGCGGTGCTCATCTTCTATCCCGGTGGCAGTGTTCTTCTATCTTTATCCATCATCATCCATCTTCTTTTCTTCTTATCTTCTGATCTTCCATCCTACGTCATATTTATGCAGTCCCCAGCCACACACTGAATTTTGAATGCGAGGTACCCCCTTTATATAAGGGTACCCTTGCATTGATATTGACTGATTTTCATATCCAAATTTAAATCAGCCAATAGAAAAACTTTCATTCTATTGGGCGATGCCCAACCAAAAGCCCTTTTTTGAGTACAATTTTTAGTAGGCTTTTTTTTTATCTTACTGGGAGTTAGGTTAGGGGTGTTAGGAGGGTTGGCTGGTTAGGGCAGTTAGAGGTTAGTGGGTATTTTGTCATTGGGGTTGTGGTGGTTTAGGAGTTAATAATGTAGAGGGATACTTTGTGATGTTGGGGTGTGGTGGTTTAGGGGTTAATAGTGTTGTGGGTACTTTGTGATATGGGGTTGTGGTGGTTTAGGAGTTAATAGTGTAGAGGGATACTTTGCAATGTGGGTGTGTGGTGGTTTAGGGGTTACTGTAAGGGTTACTTTGCGATGTGGGGAAGGGAAAATTGTACTTTCAACTTGTAATGCACACGCTACCCAAAGCACGGTAAAAGATTTAGGCTAGCCATGTTAGCGCCCAAATGGCGGTGATAAATATAGCTCCACTCGTAATCTAGCTCATAGTGTATAGAGAACAGATACTCATTTCAACACACATACAGATAAGAACACTAGGACCCTGCCTGTACTCAGACCTCACAACTATCTTCGTTTGAGAGGGACAGTCCCTTATTCAGAGCTCTGTCCTGCTGTCCCTATAAAACAGCTATATCTACTTATTTGAAGGATTTTCCTTAGTCCCACTCACAGACATCCTAGGCACACCAAATGACCAACAGATATTTCCAAAATCCTGCCCACTATCCAGAGGCGTAACTAGAAACCACAGGGCCCAGGTGCAAGAATCTAAGAAGGGGCCCCCCCCACCACCCCTCCCCCTCCAAAAAAAAGGTGAATTTAATACATAACTTTTTTTTTTTTTACATTTAACACAGAAAAAAAATGTGAATCAGATTACATGTCTGCAAAAGGAGGTACCCTGTGCCCACAGTCTGTGAGATGGTCTGACCCCCATTACTGTATATATATATATATATATATATATAGTGACACTATTTAACCCCCCAGTACTGTATATAGTAAGTTAGTGACACAGTCTGTAATCTGCCAGTGAGATGGCTGGCCTGACCCTACCCGCCCAGTACTTTATAAAGTGACCACAGTAGTCAGTGACATGGTCCACCCCCATATTGTATATAGTGGTACTGTATAGTGACACTGTTTACCCCCTGCCCCCCCCCATGCTGTAGTAACAAGGTCTGTAATTTGCTGGTTCCACAAACATACACAAACACACATACATGCATAAATACACACACACACATACATACACACCATACACATACACATAAAAACCAATGGGTAAAACAGAAACACTAACCCCTGTAGTCATGTCACACTCACATGATATCAGTGCAGGCAGTGGTAGGTTAACGTTTTTTATAAAAATAAAAAAAATTATAAAAGAAAATTATACATTTTTAAAAAAAAAAAAATTCTTTAAGCTGGGCCCCCACCCTCAGGGGCCCAGTCGCACCTGCGACCTCTGCACCCCCTGTAGTTTCGCCCCTGTCACTATCGACCTGTCACCCCAACCCTAATTACAAAACAGCCCCTTCAACTTTTTGGGTCCCGGTCAACTTAACTTGTGCCCGAAAAATATGAAATAGCTTTTGCATCGTTTCACTTCACCATATTAATGTCTTGGTTTAAAAAACATAATATTTATTTGTTTCCTCCCTAATATGGGCTTCGGAAGATTTTGTCTAGTTTAAAAGAGTTTGGCTTCAAAAAACATCCTCAAATATTCAGGCTCTGAAACTCCCTTAAGCACCTTGTAGACAAACTGATCCTGATTAGAGTTCACAGGACAGGGTTATTAATATTCAAAACCTTATTGCTATCTATAAATTTTCATTAAGCCAGCTCTTGGGATCATCATAATATTTACTCAATCTTATTCCTGTTTTGCAATCCAGTCATTGTGAATAAAATATACATTACTTCAGAGAATACACATTATAAAGTGTGTGCCTGTTCAGACATTTCCTTCATTTCTTTGTATCTAACTGTATTTTAATACTCAGATTTGGAACCATGATGGAAAATAATCTGTAATTTTGATCCAAATTCTGCTTAAAGAATACACTTTAGGGTGTACAAGTTGCAGAACAAATAAACTGGGTTAAAAAAGTGTCAGTAAAATAACCCAGCACTAAGGTGCTCTGTAAAAATAAGATATAATTAGCATAGACAAAGGGCAAACAATTAAATAATTTGCTACTGTGATTTTAATTATAATATAATTACCTAAGTTCTTGAGCCAAGAATAAAATTATTTGAGTTTATTTATAAAGTACAATTTCAAAATAATTAAACCTCTTATTCCACATCTATTACATTTCAGTAAAATTACTACAATTATATTTTGTGTTCTTGATAAAGGGTTTATGATAGCTGACCACAAAGGCATAGCAGGATATTTTAACCTAGGTCAGTTCCGAAATTAGATGTTCAATATAATAAAAGAACTGAATGCCTTAAGCAAAATATTCATACTCAGTTGCAGGATAGTCAAAGCATATAATAGAAATATGTTTTGTATAGTAAAAAAAAATAATAATTACTGTAAAAAAAATTAAATGTGCAAATGGCTCCCATGGTGATACCATCAATGGATCTTTAAAAAATAAATAAATTGTAAAATCCAATTTCTAGATGTTTTATTTGCTACATGCATTAAGGCAAATTTTATAGCAATATAATTAATATATAAATGCTGAGGATGAGAATGCAATTATTTCTAAAATTGACATTTACAATAATTTACAGTTTTATCGTGGTTACAATTTTACAAAACTAGAATCATACTGTTGAGTGCTATTATGAACTTGTTCTATTTGGAACACAAACAATATGGGAACAAAAATGTTTATAGCGTACTATGGAGTAGATTTATCAAGTGTCTGGCGTACATGATCTGCTGTAGCGAATCATGTCCGCCAGACATTAATAAATGCAGACAGCATACGCTATCAACATTTATCATTGCACAAGCAGTTCTGTTGAACTGCTTGTGCAATGCCGCACCCCTGCAGATTCGTGGCCAATCGGCCGCTAGGAAGGGGTGTCAATCAACCCGATCGTATGAGATCGGGCGGATTTATGTCCGCCGCCTCAGAGGAGGCGTACGAGTTAAGGAGCAGCGGTCTTAAGACCACTGCTCCTTAACTCCTGTTTCCAAAACAGTAGTATACGGCCCCATTCGGGCCGTGATAAATCAGCCCCTATGGCTTTGCTACAGACAGTAAAAAAAAAAAAAAAGAAATATCATAATACACTTGGAAGGTCGTACAAAAGCTAATTTCCTCATAACATTTTATAAGTTTGCATTATTAATTGGGTTTCTATAAATTGATTTTAATGATTACAATATTTTGTTAGTATAGGAGTTCATATTTTTTTAGCTTCCAAAATAAAACGTGGCTATCACTGGTTATAGTAAACCATTCTAATTGTCTATGAAGGGTTGTTATTATCACAAATTAATGTCAAAGGTTAACCCTTTAAGGACACAGCTTTCAGTTTGCTCTGACGGAAAAATTCCGTCATATGTCCTTAAGAGGTTAATAGACTTGAGTAATGTGAAAGTGATGACGTCGCTACAGCCAGGGAGGTGTGTTTGCTGTGGTCCAATCCAAGCCTTTGATGTGTGACAAGCTGGAACATGCACTGTTGGTGGGTTGCCAGCCAAAGAGAAGGCGGGCCGAGCAAGCCCCAAAGTATAGGACAAATATTGGAAAGGCAGCACTCCAACAATCCTTTTAAATAAAACTTGACACCATATTTAAAATACATTTATCTATTGCTATGACATCCTAGGATCCTACTATGTGTACAAATAGGCACGAATCCCAGATCACAAATGGATACCAAATATATAGGAGATAGATAATTTATAAAGCTTTAATAATAATGATTTCAATCATGAAAGTTTAATTTTGACTTTGCTTTCCCTTTAATTTGGACTATCTGTAATGTGCATTTTCATCTGCTATGCATATTCACTAGGGCATCTAAAATATGAGAGGGCAATGAGGTACAGAACATTTGCATGTCTATATAAATTGAAAAATACAAGTATATAAGTCATCAAAATTACACTTTAAAATATTTATATTATATGATTGACTTGAGACAATTAATTGTTTTTTCCTCTATTTTTCATATAGAGTCTAAATGCATGTTATACATATACATGTATATATATATATAGTAGTAGGTGATCCCCAGAAAAGAGGACAAGAGACGGCTGAAAAATCATCCACGGCTGGTTCAAAAAAGGTATTTATTAAAGCAAGGTGCTAGTACATAAGGTGGGAGCAAAGCCTTAACACCTGACGCGTTTCGCGCATGCGTACATGCGCTTCATCAGAGACCTCTGATGAAGCGCATGTACGCATGCGCGAAACGCGTCAGGTGTTAAGGCTTTGCTCCCACCTTATGTACTAGCACCTTGCTTTAATAAATACCTTTTTTGAACCAGCCGTGGATGATTTTTCAGCCGTCTCTTGTCCTCTTTTCTGGGGATCACCTACTACTACATTTAGCGGATGAGATACCGCTTTGGCTGTCTATCACCCGGAACCCATATCCAGACCTGAAGAGCCGGTTACTTAGGACCCAGTGGACACCTGGTTTGTCCCGAGGAATTTGCCGTACGACGCTGCACGTTCTCCTCACGCCTACAGCGGACCTCTTGAGCGACACCTGGTTTGTCCTGAGGAATCTGCCGTGCGACGCTGCACGTTCCCCTCACGCTTACAGCGGACCTCCTGTGCGACACGGCACATTACTCTGACGTCAGAGCCTTGGTCGTTTGTGGACAAGTGGAAACGAGGATACAGCCATCTCCCTCCGTCGGAACTTGGGGGCTCTTGCCTATCAAGGATCTTCGGAGGACGCTGCTTGAAACCATTACATTGGTAATTAAATTTCCTGGTCCACCTATTTTGAAGGTACTTTTTATTTCTACTGTGTACATCCCAATTGTACATTGGCTCTAAGGGTCCGGAGGGACATCTACATTACAGCTTGTTTTCCCACAGTTTGTTTCTTGCCGTCAGGAACTTCCATAAGCGCTTTCTATACACATAGATATAGCGCTATACTTAAGAATTTACTGGGAATATACTTGGAACATTCCATATCAATGTAATTGTGGACTCCACCATTTGAATTTCCACAATTTTGCAAGTATAGCAAACCGTGTTTTGCAACTATGGGAAATGCTAACTACGAAGTATTGTAACATTGTTTAGATATATACATTGTCTCTATACACACTGTTGTAAGATCCCTCATTATTTATACCTGCAAATAATCCTCTTTTGCTCTAGATACTTATATATATATATATATAGTGCCCTCCCGTAATATTGGCACCCTTGGTAAATATGAGCAAAGAAGGCTATGAAAATGTGTCTTTATTATTATTATTATTATTATTATTATTTTTAACCTTTTGATCTTTTGTTAAAAAAAAATACACAAAAATACTCTGCTCTCATGGGTATCAAATTGCAAACAGAACACTGGTTTATCTAAAAAAAAATCTTTGTTAAATATGTGTGTGGCACAATTATTGGCACCCTTTTAGTCTATACGTTGTGCAACTTCCCTTTGCCAAGCTAACAGCTCTGAGTCTTCTCCTATAATGCCTGATGATGTTGGAGAATACATGACAAGGGATTGGAGACCATTCCTCCATACAGAATCTCTCTATATGTTTAAAATTTTGAGGTCAATGCTGGTGGACTCTCCTCTTCAGCTCAGTCCACAGGTTTTCTATGTGGTTCAAGTCAGGGGACTGGTATGGCCATGGCAGGACCTTGATTTTGTGGTCAGCAAACCATTTTTTTGTTTCACACACTTACTCTTTCTCACACATACACTCTCTCTCTCACACATACACACTCTCTCTCTTGTACACACAGACACAAACTCTCTCTCACACACACACTCATTCTTTATCTCTCTCTCTCTCACACACACACATACTCCCACACACATACACAGTCACATACTCTCTTACTCTCTCTTGCACGCACAGACACACACTATCACACTCACACTTTATCTCTCTCTCTCCCACACACACACATACTCCCACACACATACACACTCACATACTCTCTCTCTCTCTCTTGCACACACAGACACACTCTCTCTTAAACACACACACGTTCTCTCTCTCTTACCACATATACTTACACTTTTACTGTTTCCACTCCTACACTCTCACTCTCTGTGATCCATACAATGCAGCATATATGTATTAAGGAAATTCCCTAGGTGGCTTTAAGGAACCCAAAGTTAAGGGATCATATGGTCCCTTTGGCTATATATTTTTTGTTTTTTTTGTTTTCAAAAGAGCTTTATTGAGCTTATCGATAATACAAACACAAGTAAAAAACAAATTAACAGCATGAGGACATCAATTGACATCAGAACAGTATAGTATTACACAGTTTAAAGTACGTTGAACTCTATATAAAACTCAAGAGTTGGTCATAATCTAAAGAGATATCATAACACTCATATGAGGGAGACTCCCAGGTCTCCAAACCAGGGAGGAAGGGGGGGGGAAGGGGGGGGGATGTCCAGGAGCGGGATAGAAGAGGGCAGGGGAGGAGTGGTTGGTCCTGGGAAGGGATGTCGTGTAAACCCCCCAAAACTAGAAGGGCATATCCTAAGGTAAGGCCTTATGTCATCCGTGGGAGGCTAGCAGGGGGTCAGGACATTAGGTTTCCAGGATGTGTCACATTCGTCTTTCCAGTCAGCCAAAGTGAGCTCAAAAAGGTCAGAGTTACCCAGTTTATAGAATATATCTTTTTCCATGGTATAAATATAGGCCATATAAGAGCAGACCCTTGTCCAGCTAGGTGGGGACTCTGTTTTCCAGTCGCAAGCTATTAGGTGCTTAATGGACATAAAGAGGTAAATGCTAAGATACGCATGGTGCTTGGGAATAGCATGGACACCTACATGTAAGAGGGCAACTGCAGGCGAGATACGAAGCGAAACACCCAGTTTGGAGAGGACTCTAAAACACCTAGCCCATAGAGGGCGAATTTTGGGGCATTCCCACAAAATGTGTAAAGAGTCACCTCTCTGACCACAACCTCTCCAGCAAAAAGGGGACGCATCTGTAAATATTTTAGCCAATCTGGTGGGTACATAGTACCAATGAGCCAGCAGCTTGTAATAAGTCTCAACTAGGGTTGTGCAATGTATGGCCTTTTTAGTACGCTCAAGAGTGTATCTCCAAATTTCTTCCGTATATGATTTCTCAAGTAGGGATTCCCACTTTGCGAGGTGGGGAGTCCTTTGGCTATATTTTTTATTTATGGAAATACAATATTCTTTGCTTTTCCATTGCTAGTTCTTTGACAGATAACCTCAATGAGAACGTTAGAAATTATTTACACAGTTTTAAGCATTTATTCCTTCCCATTTGTTTTGGAAACCTCAAGTTTTTTAATTTCTTTTGAAGAAAGAGAGTCAATTTTTATATTTAGCTTTTTAACTAATCAAGCAGCTAACAAAAGTCATCTAACTCAAATTTGAATGGGCTTCAGTGCATTTCAGATTTATGTTTGCAGATTCATTTGTAAAAAAATTTTTTTTTTATGGTGCACGTGATGTTCTGCCAATCTGGAGGTACACTGTGGTAAATATGCATACACATAGGATACTGCAATATACATACCCACATACAGATATACACATACACATATACACGCTCTCTCCTTCATTAACATACATGTAACATTCCCTCCATGTATTGAACATAATTCACAATATGAACATTTTACACACAGCATTTCTTCACAGAGAGTCCTGTTTTATTTTAAGCTGTTATATTGCACAGACTCACTGAAGTATCAGAGCTCTCTCCACAGATAAATAAATATGCCCCATAGAATAAGATATAATCACTGGTCTAAATTTAAGGAACTTGGAAAGGGACAGCAAAGTTAAAATTAAACTTAAATTGCTTGGATAGAGTATGACATTTTAAACAAGTTTCCAATATACTTCTATTTTCAATTTTGCTTAGTTCTCTTGGTATCATTTGTTAAAGAGTAACCCTATGTGAGCTCAGGAGCGTGCACGTGTCTTTAGCCATTTGGCAACAGTGTTAATACATAGTTACAGACATTGCTGCCACAGACTGCTATAGAATACAAAGGATACCAAGAAAACAATGATAATTTGCTAATTGAACTAAACTAGAAAGTTGTTTAGAATTGAATGCTCTATTGGAATCATGAAAGTTTCGTATCCCTCTGAGTGATATTAAAAACGTTATTTTGCAATGCGGTGCTTAACTGATGTTGAAGCTATGGGTTTAAAGTCCCTGTCTTATATTGGGCTAGATTATGAGTGGAATGCTATTTATTGCTCCCGATCGTGCGTTAACTCTGCTGGAAGTAAGTTTTTTGCACAAATTGGGTATTGCGTGTATTACAAGTTGAAAAGCACAAGCTCTAAGCCGACATGTCATAAAAGCGGAACAATATTGCGACCACGTTAATGAATTCCCCCATAGACTTCAATGGAACGTGAAAAGTGGAAACAACCTAAAACCCAACAAATTGTGTGAACCCAATCGCCTATTCTCAAGTGCGCCAACCCTACATGGAATATTAATATTTCACATTACAATGTTCTTCACATAGCATAATATGTTCTATTTTAAATACATATATATATATATATATATATATATATATATATATATATATATATCCTCCATGTGTATCTGCACTCACAATCTCCTCTAGTCATCAACCAGGGTGCCAGGTCAGTAATATTCACAGGATTTCCACATAGGACTGCACTCACTGGATTTTCCGCATAAAAACTTATTTATTGTGGTAATGTTTCGGAGTCCACAGACTCCTTCCTCAGACCAGAAAACTGGTCTGAGGAAGGAGTCTGCGGACTCCGAAACGTTACCACAATAAATACGTTTTTATGCTGAAAATCCAGTGAGTGCAGTCCTATGTTGAAATCCTATATATATATATATATATATATATATATATATATATAAATCCAGAACCTAGCACTCACGTCTCTTGCAGTTCAAGCGAGGGTGCTCGTTAAACCCAATCATATAAGACATCACTTAGAAACCGTACTCTCCGGACTTATTAAATATCATCAATTTATTGTATATGTGACGTTTTGGGGGTTTCCATCTTTATCAAACATATAAATACATAATCACCACATACCTCAATATATACCCGGTGTCACCCCATTATTGAACAGCTCAGGGAAACCAGGAACTCCCCAGCGTCCCATCAGCGTCACTGCTCATGTGCAATGGAATCCATGGAACCGAGAGCCTGCCAACTGAAGAAAAAAGTAAAAACACATCTAAAAGTTGCTATATTCATACAGATGCAGTTACATTATGGCACATTCTAACATCTTTATAATTCCCATTTTATTATAGCAAGTCTTCCCTATTCACTAGAATTGTAGTCTGGATGAATAGCGAAGACTCAAAGTGCACGCACGCCAGAGGGTCCTGCAGCTCCCCTTCAATATAGCTAAACAAAGAACAAAATTGGCGTCAGCACTTTTTCTTCATATAAAAGGTATCTTTATTTAAGTGACAAAAAGGTAAAAACAGCAACGTTTCGGGTCCACCTGACCCTTAGTCATGCATGTCACTTAAATTTCACTTAAATAAAGATACCTTTTATATGAAGAAAAAGTGCTGGCACCCATTTTGTTCTTTGTTTGGCTATATATATATATATATATATATATATATATATATATATATATATATATATATATATATATATATATATATATATACAGTATATCCACACACATACATACATATACATAATTAGACATGTATATGTATGGATCTCTATATTAAATCCCTTTTTTTCTAACACCTGAGACCTTTGAGCCCTTATAAAAAAAAAAAATTTCAATTTAAAAAAAATATTTTCTTACATAGTGTTATTATGAGTGTAACTGTACTTTTAAATATAAATATAATTTTGATTTGTTTTGTGCAACTTTTTGTCTTGCGTAACAATTAACCAGAGCTCTGAAGTCACGGTATCCTGACGCACGTTCAGTTCAGTTGCGCTCAAGCATATGTGCTTACTTTCAACCTGTAATTTGCATGCTACTTCTGACGCGCAAAGAAACGCGATAAAGTTATTTTTGCTTGCACGCAACAGTTGGCGCGCCACTTGTAATCTAGCCCTTATTGATCAGTGCACTTTGCTATATAGTGCTTATGATGCATGTACTCACCAGAGCCTTTCTAAGAAAGCTCTTATGGAAAGGAGCTATGTTTCAACAAATCATAACAATAGAAAGAGTGAAAGCTTAGTTCTTCCTCTTCCACCCTGTGAGGAACAGAGATGAGTATATGAGTTTATTGTTACTGGTTCTGGGCTTCTGATGGGGAGGTAATAGATGGCTGAGGATAAGGAAAATGTTCCTTAACCCCTCCTGCTTTTCATCAATGAGAATTATTTCCTCCATCTGAACCTTCTGCAGTAAATCTGGTGGAACAGCTTTGGTGCAGATCATTGGTACAGGTTGAGTATGCAGGCATGAGCTTGCTATAGTATGAGGCATGGCTTGGTGAGCTTGCTATAGTATGAGGCATGGCTTGGTGAGCTTGCTATAGTATGAGGCATGGCTTGGTGAGCTTGCTATAGTATGAGGCATGGCTTGGTGAGCTTGCTATAGTATGAGGCATGGCTTGGTGAGCTTGCTATAGTATGAGACATGGCTTGGTGAGCTTGAGATAGTATGAGGCATGGCTTGGTGAGCTTGCTATAGTATGAGGCATGGCTTGGTGAGTATGCTATAGTATGAGGCATGGCTTGGTGAGCATGCTATAGTATGAGGCATGGCTTGGTGAGCATGCTATAGTATGAGGCATGGCTTGGTGAGTATGCTATAGTATGAGCCATGGCTTGGTGAGCATGCTATAGTATGAGGCATGGCTTGGTGAGCATGCTATAGTATGAGGCATGGCTTGGTGAGCATGCTATAGTATGAGACATGGCTTGGTGAGCATGCTATAGTATGAGGCATGGCTTGGTGAGCTTGCTATAGTATGAGGCATGGCTTGGTGAGCTTGCTATAGTATGAGGCATGGCTTGGTGAGCTTGCGATAGTATGAGGCATGGCTTGGTGAGCATGCTATAGTATGAGGCATGGCTTGATGAGCATGCTATAGTACGAGGCATGGCTTGGTGAGCATGCTAGAGTATGAGGCATGGCTTGGTGAGTATGCTATAGTATGAGCCATGGCTTGGTGAGCATGCTATAGTATGAGTCATGGCTTGGTGAGCATGCTATAGTATGAGGCATGGCTTGGTGAGCATGCTATAGTATGAGCCATGGCTTGGTGAGCATGCTATAGTATGAGGCATGGCTTGGTGAGCATGCTATAGTATGAGGCATGGCTTGGTGAGCTTGCTATAGTATGAGGCATGGCTTGGTGAGTATGCTAAAGTATGAGTCATGGCTTGGTGAGCATGCTATAGTATGAGTCATGGCTTGGTGAGCATGCTATAGTATGAGGCATGGCTTGGTGAGCATGCTATAGTATGAGGCATGGCTTGGTGAGCATGCTATAGTATGAGGCATGGCTTGGTGAGCTTGCTATAGTATGAGGCATGGCTTGGTGAGCATGCTATAGTATGAGGCATGGCTTGGTGAGCATGATATAGTATGAGGCATGGCTTGGTGAGCATGCTATAGTATGAGGCATGGCTTGGTGAGCATGCTATAGTATGAGGCATGGCTTGGTGAGCATGCTATAGTATGAGGCATGGCTTGGTGAGCATGCTAGAGTATGAGGCATGGCTTGGTGAGCATGATATAGTATGAGGCATGGCTTGGTGAGCATGCTATAGTATGAGGCATGGCTTGGTGAGCATGCTATAGTATGAGGCATGGCTTGGTGAGCATGCTAGAGTATGAGGCATGGCTTGGTGAGCATGCTAGAGTATGAGGCATGGCTTGGTGAGCATGCTATAGTATGAGGCATGGCTTGGTGAGCATGCTATAGTATGAGGCATGGCTTGGTGAGCATGCTATAGTATGAGGCATGGCTTGGTGAGCATGCTATAGTATGAGGCATGGCTTGGTGAGCATGCTATAGTATGAGGCATGGCTTGGTGAGCATGCTATAGTATGAGGCATGGCTTGATGAGCATGCTATAGTATGAGGCATGGCTTGGTGAGCATACTATAGTATGAGGCACGGCTTGGTGAGCATGCTATAGTATGAGGCATGGCTTGGTGAGCATGCTATAGTATGAGGCATGGCTTGGTGAGCATGCTATAGTATGAGGCATGGCTTGGTGAGCATGCTATAGTATGAGGCATGGCTTGGTGAGCATGCTATAGTATGAGGCATGGCTTGGTGAGCATGCTATAGTATGAGGCATACTATAGTATGAGGCATACTCCCTTTGCTAAGAAGCTCTGCTTCTTAGCAAAGGGATCAAACTAAAAAAGGATCAAATACATAAGGATATTTGAGTTATTTCAGAAAGGTGGTAGACCTGAACTGTGAATTAGTTTCACTACAGAAATTGAATAGTTAAAGGTTTGAGTTAATTTACATTCTTTTGTTTTCTGGTTTTTAGTATTGCAATTAGATAACAATTAGATTGTTTGCATAGGTGAGCAATTAGGAGGGACCCCACCCTATCTTTCTGAGGGTATTTAAAGAGATCTGTTTAGCTCTGCTAAACATTTAGCTCTGCTTCTTAGCAAAGGGATCAAACTAAAAAAGGATCAAATACATAAGGATATTTGAGTTATTTCAGAAAGGTGGTAGACCTGAACTGTGAATTAGTTTCACTACAGAAATTGAATAGTTAAAGGTTTGAGTTAATTTACATTCTTTTGTATTCTGGTTTTTAGTATTGCAATTAGATTGTTTGCATAGGTGAGCAATTAGGAGGGACCCCACCCTATCTTTCTGAGGGTATTTAAAGAGATCTGTTTAGCTCTGCTAAACATTTAGCTCTGCTTCTTAGCAAAGGGATCAAACTAAAAAAGGATCAAATACATAAGGATATTTGAGTTATTTCAGAAAGGTGGTAGACCTGAACTGTGAATTAGTTTCACTACAGAAATTGAATAGTTAAAGGTTTGAGTTAATTTACATTCTTTTGTATTCTGGTTTTTAGTATTGCAATTAGATAACAATTAGATTGTTTGCATAGGTGAGCAATTAGGAGGGACCCCACCCTATCTTTCTGAGGGTATTTAAAGAGATCTGTTTAGCTCTGCTAAACATTTAGCTCTGCTTCTTAGCAAAGGGATCAAACTAAAAAAGGATCAAATACATAAGGATATTTGAGTTATTTCAGAAAGGTGGTAGACCTGAACTGTGAATTAGTTTCACTACAGAAATTGAATAGTTAAAGGTTTGAGTTAATTTACATTCTTTTGTATTCTGGTTTTTAGTATTGCAATTAGATAACAATTAGATTGTTTGCATAGGTGAGCAATTAGGAGGGACCCCACCCTATCTTTCTGAGGGTATTTAAAGAGATCTGTTTAGCTCTGCTAAACATTTAGCTCTGCTTCTTAGCAAAGGGATCAAACTAAAAAAGGATCAAATACATAAGGATATTTGAGTTATTTCAGAAAGGTGGTAGACCTGAACTGTGAATTAGTTTCACTACAGAAATTGAATAGTTAAAGGTTTGAGTTAATTTACATTCTTTTGTATTCTGGTTTTTAGTATTGCAATTAGATAACAATTAGATTGTTTGCATAGGTGAGCAATTAGGAGGGACCCCACCCTATCTTTCTGAGGGTATTTAAAGAGATCTGTTTAGCTCTGCTAAACATTTAGCTCTGCTTCTTAGCAAAGGGATCAAACTAAAAAAGGATCAAATACATAAGGATATTTGAGTTATTTCAGAAAGGTGGTAGACCTGAACTGTGAATTAGTTTCACTACAGAAATTGAATAGTTAAAGGTTTGAGTTAATTTACATTCTTTTGTATTCTGGTTTTTAGTATTGCAATTAGATAACAATTAGATTGTTTGCATAGGTGAGCAATTAGGAGGGACCCCACCCTATCTTTCTGAGGGTATTTAAAGAGATCTGTTTAGCTCTGCTAAACATTTAGCTCTGCTTCTTAGCAAAGGGATCAAACTAAAAAAGGATCAAATACATAAGGATATTTGAGTTATTTCAGAAAGGTGGTAGACCTGAACTGTGAATTAGTTTCACTACAGAAATTGAATAGTTAAAGGTTTGAGTTAATTTACATTCTTTTGTATTCTGGTTTTTAGTATTGCAATTAGATAACAATTAGATTGTTTGCATAGGTGAGAAATTAGGAGGGACCCCACCCTATCTTTCTGAGGGTATTTAAAGAGATCTGTTTAGCTCTGCTAAACATTTAGCTCTGCTTCTTAGCAAAGGGATCAAACTAAAAAAGGATCAAATACATAAGGATATTTGAGTTATTTCAGAAAGGTGGTAGACCTGAACTGTGAATTAGTTTCACTACAGAAATTGAATAGTTAAAGGTTTGAGTTAATTTACATTCTTTTGTATTCTGGTTTTTAGTATTGCAATTAGATAACAATTAGATTGTTTGCATAGGTGAGCAATTAGGAGGGACCCCACCCTATCTTTCTGAGGGTATTTAAAGAGATCTGTTTAGCTCTGCTAAACATTTAGCTCTGCTTCTTAGCAAAGGGATCAAACTAAAAAAGGATCAAATACATAAGGATATTTGAGTTATTTCAGAAAGGTGGTAGACCTGAACTGTGAATTAGTTTCACTACAGAAATTGAATAGTTAAAGGTTTGAGTTAATTTACATTCTTTTGTATTCTGGTTTTTAGTATTGCAATTAGATAACAATTAGATTGTTTGCATAGGTGAGAAATTAGGAGGGACCCCACCCTATCTTTCTGAGGGTATTTAAAGAGATCTGTTTAGCTCTGCTAAACATTTAGCTCTGCTTCTTAGCAAAGGGATCAAACTAAAAAAGGATCAAATACATAAGGATATTTGAGTTATTTCATGAGTTATTCAGGGTTATTCAGGCTTATTCAGTAGTAAATAATACTTATATTTTTCTTATTGTTAAAGTGTTGCATAGTTTAAAATGTCTCAGATACAGTGCAATGGGTGTTTTGCACTTTTTAATCGTTCTACTTTTTGGAGATTTAGGGGCTGTCCTGTTTGAAAGCAGTTTTCCCTGTTAAGGGAGGAAATAGCTAAACTTCAAGCTAAGGTAAGTAACATACCTGTTACCTCTACAAAGCTGCCTCAGAAAGAAGCCCCTCTACCCCAGAGATCAGCAAGGAGAGGCAGATGGATCACTGTAGGCTCTGGAAGAATTAGAACAGTAGACCAGAAGCATTGCCCACAACCTCTGCCATTGCAAAACTCCTATGCTGCTCTTGCCGAATACACTTGTGATGAGGAGATTGCTGTTTCTGAGCCCTCTGAAGCTGTAACAGGTAATTTAAATCTATTGGCACCTGATTCTCCAGGTAACATAACACAGGAAAGAACTGCAGATGTGTTTTTGAGAAAAAGACTGTTAGTGGGTGACTCTATTTTGAGGAATGTGTATTTAGGTCAAAGTAAAGGAGAAACAAGGGAGGTTAGATCTCTTCCAGGAGCTACTGCTCACAGGGATAAGAATCATATTTTGAGAATTGTTAAGGCAGCAGGAAAGGGAAGTGAGTTAGATGTGATTGTTCATTTAGGAACAAATGATCTGGCTAGTAATCATGTTGCTGCTGTTCAGAAAGAGTTTTGTGACCTAGGTAATCATTTAGAGACTGTGGCATCAACTCTATCATTTTCTGCTATTTTACCTGTGTATGACCAGGAAGCAGGAAAGATGGAGCGGATAACAACATTTAATTCTTGGTTAGATAAGTGGTGCAGGGAACGAGGATTTGGTTTTATTGGCCATTATAGCTCTGTTTGGAAAGATACTAGGTTATTTAGGAGAGATGGCTTGCATTTGGATGCTAAAGGAACAGAGTATCTGGGAGAGGAGTTCAAATACTTTATTAGAAATCATTTAAACTAATAAAGGGGGGTAGCATTAATATATCCACCTGCCCCCCACAGCATGCCAAAACTGTTAGTCCAAGTAACAATTCTAGAAATTCTAGTAGAAAAATTCTTTGTGCCATGAGCACAAATGCTCGCAGCTTAGGAAATAAATTACCTGAACTCATTTCAATAATGACTAGGGACAACTTGGATTTAGTAGCTATAACAGAAACATGGTACAATGATTTGCATGACTGGGACATAGTCATACCTGGATACAGGTTATTTAAAAAGAACAGAGTAGGAAAGAAAGGTGGAGGAGTTGCTTTGTATGTAAATGAAAATATAAAGGTTTCTGAAATTGTAGGAACAAATGATGAGGTGGAAAGTATTTGGGTGACTTTGGAAATTGGAGATAAAAATGTTTTTACAATAGGGGTTGTATATAGGCCTCCTTTGCAGGATGAAAAACTGGAAATCTGTTATTAGATCAAATAACCAAAATGACCATGAAGGGTAAGGTTATAGTACTGGGGGACTTTAATTTGCCAGATATAGACTGGAAGATTCCTTCTGCTAGATCGGCTAGAAGCAGGTATATTCTTGAATCTCTGCTAGGGGAATCACTTGAACAATTAGTCAAGGAACCAACTCGTAAGGAAGCTATATTAGATCTAATACTTACAAACAGTGATACAGTTTCAGATGTGTCTGTAGGTGAGAACTTAGGATCCAGTGATCATCAATCTGTTTGGTTTAGTATTCATGTTCAGGAACTGTCCACCCAGACTAAAACAAAAGTTTTAGACTTTAGGACGGCAGATTTTTCATTAATGGGAGAATACCTAAAAAACTATTTAAAGGGGAAAACTCTTATTACAGGGGTTCAAGAACAGTGGGAATTTGTGAAAGGTGCCATTTTAGATGCAACCGCACACTGTATTAGACATGTCTGTAAAAGTAAAAGAAAGCGGAAACCAATTTGGTTTTCCAAAGAAGTAGCACATGCTGTAAAGACAAAAAAGATAGCTTATAAAAATTACAGACACACACAAGCAGATGATGATATGAAAATATGGAGACTCCAACAAAAAAAGACTAAGCAGTTAATTAGGAAGGTTAAAGCTCATGCAGAAGAGAAGATAGCACAGTCAGTAAAACATGGGGACAAAACATTCTTTAGATATATCAGTGAAAGAAGAAAAAATAAGGTAGGAATAGTAAAATTGAAATCAGTTGATGGTAGAATAATAGAAGGAGATAAGCAGATTGCAGACTGTCTCAATGATTACTTCTGTTCTGTTTTCACTAAAGATTGTGAAGATACAATGTCTACATTAAGGGATGCTACGCAAAATAGAAACAAGCTTAACAGTAATCTTTTTACAGAGGATGAGGTTTTGTTAGCATTATCAAAAATAAATGTTACAAAGGCAGTGGGTCCTGATAATATTCATTCAAGGGTTTTAAAAGAACTTCGATCAGTGCTAACTGTCCCATTAACTGATCTGTTTAATCAGTCACTATTACCAGGAGCTGTCCCAGATGATTGGAAAATAGCAAATGTAATACCTCTTCATAAAAAGGGCAGTAGAGAAGAATCTGGCAACTACAGGCCAGTTAGTTTAACTTCAGTAGTAGGGAAATTAATGGAAAGCCTCTTAAAAGAAAGAATTATGACTTACATAAAGACAAACAATTTAGAGGACCAAAATCAGCATGGTTTTACTTCAGGGAGATCATGTCAGACTAATCTAATTGACTTCTTTGATTATGTAACAAAAGTATTAGACAAGGGAGGAGAGGTTGATGTAGCATATCTAGATTTCAGCAAAGCATTTGACACCGTCCCACACAATAAACTTATTCACAAACTATATCTCCTTGGTCTAGATTCAAAAATTGTGAACTGGGTGGAATGCTGGCTTAAGGACAGAAAACAAAGTGTCTTAGTAAATGGAGTTCATTCAGCAGAGGGGGCTGTTACTAGTGGTGTTCCTCAGGGGTCAGTTCTTGGGCCTGTTTTGTTTAACATATTTATCTGCGATATCAGCAAAGGGCTACAGGGGAAAGTATGTCTCTTTGCAGATGATACAAAAATTTGCAACAGAGTGGATGTTCCAGGGGGGTAGACAAAATGAGAAGTGATATACAACAATTGGAGGATTGGACAAACGACTGGGATCTAAAGTTTAACACAGCAAAGTGTAAAATAATGCATTTAGGGAAGAAAAATCCAAATGTTAATTACAGACTCAATGACACTTTACTGACTGTTACAGACAAGGAACAGGACTTGGGAATTATTATTTCAGATGATTTAAAACTTAGTAAACAATGTAGTAATGCAGCAAGTAAGGCTAGCAGAATGCTTGGATGTATTGGTAGAGGTATTTGCAGCAGAAATAGTAAGGTTCTTATGCCACTTTATAGATCATTATTTAGGCCTCATCTTGAGTATTGTGTGCAGTTCTGGAGGCCATATCTTCAGAAGGATATTAACAAACTTGAATCTGTGCAAAGGAGGGCTACCAAAATGGTACATGGTCTAAAAAATAAAACTTACCAGGACAGGCTCAATGACCTAAATATGTATAGCTTAGAGGAGAGAAGGGAAAGAGGTGATATGATAGCAACTTTCAAGTACATTAAAGGGTTTAGTAAAACTGAGGCTGTGGGTATTTTACATAAAATGGAAAATTCAAGAACAAGGGGTCATGAGCTCAAGCTAAAGGGTAGTAGATTCAGGAGTAATTTGAGGAAGCACTTCTTTACAGAAAGAGTGATTGATTTATGGAATAAACTTCCTCAAGAGGTAGTAGCAACAAACACTGTGGGGGACTTTAAAAATGCATGGGACAAGCATAGGGCTATCCTACGAACTAGATAAGTTTATACTGTTAGGTAAGGTCGGGCAGACTTGCTGGGCCTATGGCTCTTATCTGCCGTCAATATCTATGTTTCTATGGCTTGGTGAGCATGCTATAGTATGAGGCATGGCTTGGTGAGCTTGCTATAGTATGAGGCATGTTTTGGTGAGCATGCTATAGTATGAGGCATGGCTTGGTGAGCTTACTATAGTATGAGGCATGGCTTGGTGAGCATGCTAGAGTATGAGGCATGGCTTGGTGAGCATGCTAGAGTATGAGGCATGGCTTGGTGAGCATGCTATAGTATGAGGCATGGCTTGGTGAGCATGCTATAGTATGAGGCATGGCTTGGTGAGCATGCTATAGTATGAGGCATGGCTTGGTGAGCATGCTATAGTATGAGGCATGGCTTGGTGAGCATGCTATAGTATGAGGCATGGCTTGGTGAGCATGCTATAGTATGAGGCATGGCTTGGTGAGCATGCTATAGTATGAGGCATGGCTTGGTGAGCATGCTATAGTATGAGGCATGGCTTGGTGGGTCATTATAGAGTAAGCTGGCCTTTACAAATGTATTTCCCTCCACAAACAAAAAAAGAGAAAGTAAGCTTCCTGCCCTAGCCTAGTTCTTGCCCCGTTCCTATACAGCCAAGAAAAAAAAAATGCCTCCTGTAATGGTTTTCACCCTGGCCCAAGCTCTCTATGATTCCAATTTACTTTAATTATCAAGTTTGCTTATTTCTCTTAGTATCTTTTGTTAAAAAGCATACCTTGGTAGGCTCAGGAGCACTACTGGGAGCTAGCTGCTAATTGGTGGCTCCACATACATACCTCTTGTTGTTAGCTCTCCTGTTGCGTTTAGCTAGCTCCCAGTAGTGCACTGCTGCTGCTCCAACAAAGGATACCAAGAGAATAAAACAAACTTGATAATGAAAGAAAGTTGTTGGATGCTCTATCTGAATCATGAAATAATTGGGTTTCATGTCCCCTGGTTTAGATAGAGCATGCAATTTTCAGATACTTTTCATTTGACTTCTATTATCAGATTTGCTTAGTTTTATTAGTATTATTTGTTGAAAAGCCTACATAGATATGCCCAGGAGAAGTAATGCACTACCAGAAGCTAGATGCTGATTGGTGATTCCACACTAATGCCTCTTGTCATTGGCTCACCAACTAGGTCCCAACAGCGCATTGTTGTTCTGAAGATGACTTTAATTGTGCGTTTAACCCCTATTCAGAGGTTTATGCCCCTTTAATTAATGTCCCTTTAACATAACTCTGCAATGAGATATATCAAACAGTGTGTTGCTTATATTATATTACAGTTGTATTATTTGTATGTGAGAAAAAGCAAACAAAATATAAACATCACTTTTAGACCTTGAGCTGAAGATACAATTGACAAGAAGGCTTTATTGAACAAACAGTTTTGAAGATTAATAAAAACATTCCTAACCATTATACTCTGCTTGATGTGATGTATGGCAAATTATATCCTTATTGTAAAGTAAACATAAATAATCAACTGAACTGAACTCAACTGAACAGAACGTTTTAATGTATACACAATGAATAATACTGAGTGAAGGTTGTGTCACAGGTCTGTGTCTAGGACATTGTAAATAAATGAAAGAGAGAATGTGAGTAAATATATAGGCCCCTATTTATCAAAGTCTGGCGGCCCTGATCCGACAGTGCGGATCAGGTCCGCCAGACCTCGCTGAATACGGAGAGCAATACGCTCTCCGTATTCAGCATTGCACCAGCAGCTCACAAGAGCTGCTGGTGCAACGCCGCACCCCCTGCAGACTCGCTGCCAATTGGCCGCCAGCAGGGGGGTGTCAATCAACCCAATCGTACTCGATCGGGTTGATTTCCGGTGATATCTGTCCGCCTGCTCAGAGCAGGCGGACAGGTTATGGAGCAGCGGTCTTTGTGACCACTGCTTCATAACTGCTGTTTCTGGCGAGCACTTTTTCTTCATATAAAAGGTATCTTTATTTAAGTGACAAAAAGGTAAAAAGAGCAACGGTTCGGGTCCACCTGACCCTTAGTCATGCATGTCACTTAAATGTCACTTAAATAAAGATACCTTTTATATGAAGAAAAAGTGCTGGCACCCATTTTGTTCTTTGTTTGGCTATATATATATATATACAGTATATCCACACACATACATACATATACATAATTAGACATGTATATGTATGGATCTCTATATTAAATCCATTTTTTTCTAACACCTGAGACCTTTGAGCCCTTATAAAAAATTTTTTTTTACAATTTAAAAAAAAATATTTTCTTACATAATGTTATTATGAGTGTAACTGTACTTTTAAATATAAATATAATTTTGATTTGTTTTGTGCAACTTTTTGTCTTGCGTAACAATTAACCAGAGCTCTGAAGTCACGGTATCCTGACGCACGTTCAGTTCAGTTGCGCTCAAGCATATGTGCTTACTTTCAACCTGTAATTTGCATGCTACTTCTGACGCGCAAAGAAACGCGATAGTTATTTTTGCTTGCACGCAACAGTTAGCGCTCCACTTGTAATCTAGCCCTTATTGATCAGTGCACTTTGCTATATAGTGCTAATGATGCATGTACTCACCAGAGCCTTTCTAAGAAAGCTCTTATGGAAAGGAGCTATGTTTCATCAAAGCATAACAATAGAAAGAGTGAAAGCTTAGTTCTTCCTCTTCCACCCTGTGAGGAACAGAGATGAGTATATGAGTTTATTGTTACTGGTTCTGGGCTTCTGATGGGGAGGTAATAGATGGCTGAGGATAAGGAAAATGTTCCTAAACCCCTCATGCTTTTCATCAATGAGAATTATTTCCTCCATCTGAACCTTCTGTAGTAAATCTGGTGAGACAGCTTTGGTGCAGATCATTGGTACAGGTTGAGTATGCAGACATGAGCTTGCTATAGTATGAGGCATGGCTTGGTGAGCTTGCTATAGTATGAGGCATGGCTTGGTGAGCTTGCGATAGTATGAGGCATGGCTTGGTGAGCATGCTATAGTACGAGGCATGGCTTGGTGAGCTTGCTATAGTATGAGGCATGGCTTGGTGAGCTTGCGATAGTATGAGGCATGGCTTGGTGAGCATGCTATAGTATGAGGCATGGCTTGGTGAGCATGCTATAGTATGAAGCATGGCTTGGTGAGCATGCTAGAGTATGAGGCATGGCTTGGTGAGCTTGCGATAGTATGAGGCATGGCTTGGTGAGCATGCTATAGTATGAGGCATGGCTTGGTGAGCATGCTATAGTATGAAGCATGGCTTGGTGAGCATGCTAGAGTATGAGGCATGGCTTGGTGAGCATGCTATAGTATGAGGCATGGCTTGGTGAGCATGCTATAGTATGAGGCATGGCTTGGTGAGCATGCTATAGTATGAGGCTTGGCTTGGTGAGCATGCGATAGTATGAGGCATGGCTTGGTGAGCATGCTATAGTATGAGGCATGGCTTGGTGAGCATGTTATAGTGTGAGGCATGGCTTAGTGAGCATGCTATAGTATGAGGCATGGCTTGGTGAGCATGCTATAGTATGAGGCATGGCTTGGTGAGCATGCTATAGTATGAGGCATGGCTTGGTGAGCATGCTATAGTATGAGGCATGGCATGGTGAACATGCTATAGTATGAGGCATGGCTTGGTGAGCATGCTATAGTACGAGGCATGGCTTGGTGAGCATGCTAGAGTATGAGGCATGGCTTGATGAGCATGCTATAGTACGAGGCATGGCTTAGTGAGCATGCTATAGTATGAGGCATGACTTGGTGAGCATGCTATAGCATGAGGCATGGCTTGGTGAGATAAAACGAGGATTGAGTCCTTGTGGAGGTGCGCACATATGATAGGCAGAGCACATAGAACAGAACCAGTCTCGGGGGAGGCAAGGTTATACCCCGCCACAGGCCACCCGATCTGACGGCAGCACTCCCGAAGATAGGATGATGGCAGATATCTGTAGGAACAGAGAACAGAAAGAGGCGCCTTATGGGACAGTATCGTGGTGTCACTAAAAACAGGTTGGAGCGGACAGCACACACAAATGGCAAGATACTCACAAGTGAGATGGCATAAACGTATGCCAAACTAAACAGGATGGAACCTTAGTCGCCTGCCAGACGGTCCAATAGGAGGAAGGCTCTGACGCTCCAATGGTCCAATCCGCTACGGCAGAGAAACACAGACGTCAGAGGCCCACAGCGTCTGTGGGAGGATTACTGGCTCAGAGTCTTTAGTATAAGTGGCAAGATACCGCTCCACACATAGGATCAGATTGATAGTGGACAAAGAGAACGGGGGTATCATAAAAGGAATTTTATTAAAAACATAGATTTAAAACTGTGTAAAATACAAGGAAACAGCAACGCGTTTCTCGACCTTCCGGTCGTTTCATCAGCCTATGTTTTTAATAAGATTCCTTTTATGATACCCCCGTTCTCTTTGTCCACTATCAATCTGATCCTATGTGTGGAGCGGTATCTTGCCACTTATACTAAAGACTCTGAGCCAGTAATCCTCCCACAGACGCTGTGGGCCTCTGACGTCTGTGTTTCTCTGCCGTAGCCGATTGGACCATTGGAGCGTCAGAGCCTTCCTCCTATTGGACCGTCTGGCGGGCGACTAAGGTTCCGTCCTGTTTAGTTTGGCATACGTTTATGCCATCTCACTTGTGAGTATCTTGCCATTTGTGTGTGCTGTCCGCTCCAACCTGTTTTTAGTGACACCACGATACTGTCCCATAAGGTGCCTCTTTCTGTTCTCTGTTCCTACAGATGGCTTGGTGAGCATGCTATAGTATGAGGCATGGCTTGGTAAGCATGCTATAGTATGAGGCATGGCATGGTGAACATGCTATAATATGAGGCATGGCTTGGTGAGCATGCTATAGTACGAGGCATGGCTTGGTGAGCTTGCGATAGTATGAGGCATGGCTTGGTGAGCATGCTATAGTATGAGGCATGGCTTGGTGAGTATGCTATAGTATGAGGCATGGCTTGGTGAGTATGCTATAGTATGAGCAGGGCCGTCTTTAATATTGATTGGACCCTGGGCAAAAATTTTCTTGCCCCCCCCCCCACCCCATGCAATTTTGCTCTCCACCCCAACATCCCAAAAAATAACTAAATCAATTTTTTTTATTATTATTAGCCCAGCGGTGGATCATCCACTGCTGGGCTAATCATTTAAAAAAAAAAATGCAATATGTGAAACTGGACCTAAGCAGTACTAATAAGTAAATAAATATATAAATTCCTCCACTGTGGATTCATTTAATATTCTTTTGAATGTGATTCTGGTGTGAGGTTAGCTGGTTAAAGAGATTTAGGGCAGCCAACAGGAGCAAAGCAAGGTAAAGGAGGAAGCATTGAGGTGCAGACAAATATAAGTTTACTAACTGGAACAGCAGAACTACTATGGGAAGCTGTAAAATCTGAGACAGAGAGAAAATAAAAACTATAAAAATAAACCTTACATTAATGTGTGAAGTATGAGCATGACACTATACATCAGCCACAGCAGCACATGTCACTTCTTTGCTAGGAACAAGTTCCCTCTCACCCTGCGCTAGACAATGCTGCATGGGGAGGGGCGTGTGTGCACTCACTTATTCTTCCCACTGACACCTTTCTACAAAGCACTATTCCCCTAACAAACTTCAGTTAGTTGATCTTAGGGCCACAGCAGAAAGAGCAGGGCTAAGGGGACCCGTAGACTGGATGCTGTCTGTCCAAGGCTGCATGGATACAGTGTGAGATGAGTCACACAGCCTCAAGACTGAAGAGAGCAGTGTATGCAGCTGCACAGATGCTCAAATCCTCATGTGCCTGCCGCTCCAGCTTTCTGCTGCATGCGCCCACAGTCAGCCCTACCCAGAAACAATCCCCACCACCAGAGCAGTTACCTGGTAACAGTGGTAACCCCAGTAGGACCTTTTCTGATGCAGTGGGAAATGGCTGGATGCCGAGTTAGGGCTTTGCATTCAGTGCTGCACAGTGCACATCTAAAACAGCACATGGCACTAGCTTGGCATGTCACATGACACCGGCACGGTCTGGCACAGTTATATATAAGCAGAGTACTTTTGACTGTGACAGTATTAGGACTGAATGTGTGTGTTCCCCATGTCACATCAGCAGTCTGGTATGAACCATAAAAAAAAAAAAAAAAAAAAAATTTTTTTTTTTTTTTTTAGGACTCTTGGGCCCCTCAACAGAGACTGGGCCCAGGGCAGCTGCCCCTTTTGCCCTGTGTTAAAGACGGTCCTGAGTATGAGGCATGGCTTGGTGAGCATGCTATAGTATGATGCATGGCTTGGTGAGCATGCTGTAGTATGAGGCATGGCTTGGTGAGCGTGCTATAGTATGAGGCATGGCTTGGTGAACATACTATAGTATGAGGCATGGCTTGGTGAGCATGCTATAGTATGAGGCATGGCTTGGTGAGCATGCTATAGTATGAGGCATGGCTTGGTGAGCATGCTATAGTATGAGGCATGGCTTGGTGAGCTTGCTATAGTATGAGGCATGGCTTGGTGAGCATGCTATAGTATGAGGCATGGCTTGGTGAGCATGCTATAGTATGAGGCCTGGCTTGGTGAGCATGCTATAGTATGAGGCATGGCTTGGTGAGCATGCTATAGTATGAGGCATGGCTTGGTGAGCATGCTATAGTATGAGGCATGGCTTGATGAGCATGGTATAGTATGAGGCATGGCTTGGTGAGCATGCTATACTATGAGGCATGGCTTGGTAAGCATTATATAGTATGAGGCATGGCTTGGTGAGCATGCTATAGTATGAGGCATGGCTTGGTGAGCATGCTATAGTTTGAGGCATGGCTTGATGAGTATGGTATAGTATGAGGCATGGCTTGGTGAGCATGCTATAGTATGAGGCATGGCTTGGTGAGCATTCTATAGTATGAGGCATGGCTTGGTGAGCATGCTATAGTATGAGGCATGGCTTGGTGAGCATGCTATAGTATGAGGCATGGCTTGGTAAGCATGCTATAGTATGAGGCATGGCTTGGTGAGTATGCTATAGTATGAGGCATGGCTTGGTGAGTATGCTATAGTATGAGGCATGGCTTGGTGAGCATGCTATAGTATGAGGCATGGCTTGGTGAGCATGCTATAGTATGAGGCATGGCTTGGTGAGCATGCTAGAGTATGAGGCATGGCTTGGTGACCATGCTATAATATGAGGCATGGCTTGGTGAGCATGCTATAGTATGAGGCATGGCTTGGTGAGCATGCTATAGTATGAGGCATGGCTTGGTGAGCATGCTATAGTATGAGGCATGGCTTGGTGAGCATGCTATAGTATGAGGCATGGCTTGGTGAGCATGCTATAGTATGAGGCTTGGCTTGGTGAGCATGCGATAGTATGAGGCATGGCTTGGTGAGCATGCTATAGTATGAGGCATGGCTTGGTGAGCATGTTATAGTATGAGACATGGCTTGGTGAGCATGCTATAGTATGAGGCATGGCTTGGTGAGCATGTTATAGTATGAGACATGGCTTGGTGAGCATGCTATAGTATGAGGCATGGCTTGATGAGCATGCTAGAGTATGAGTCATGGCTTGGTGAGCATGCTATAGTACGAGGCATGGCTTAGTGAGCATGCTATAGTTTGAGGCATGGCTTGGTGAGCATGCTATAGTATGAGGCATGGCTTGGTGAGCATGCAATAGTATGAGGCATGGCTTGGTGAGCATGCTATAGTATGAGGCATGGCTTGGTGAGCATGCTATAGTATGAGGCATGGCTTGGTGAGCATGCTATAGTATGAGGCATGGCTTAGTGAGCATGCTATAGTATGAGGCATGGCTTGGTGAGCATGCTATAGTATGAGGCATGGCTTGGTGAGCATGCTATAGTATGAGCCATGGCTTGGTGAGCATGCTATAGTATGAGGCATGGCTTGGTGAGCATGCTATAGTATGAGGCATGGCTTGGTGAGCATGCTATAGTATGAGGCATGGCTTGGTGAGCATGCAATAGTATGAGGCATGGCTTGGTGAGCTTGCTATAGTATGAGGCATGGCTTGGTGAGCATGCTATAGTATGAGGCTTGGCTTGGTGAGCATGCTATAGTACGAGGCATGGCTTGGTGAGCTTGCTATAGTACGAGGCATGGCTTGGTGAGCATGCTATAGTATGAGGCATGGCTTGGTGAGCATGCTATAGTACGAGGCATGGCATGGTGAACATGCTATAGTACGAGGCATGGCTTGGTTAGCATGCTATAGTATGAGGCATGGCTTGGTGAGCTTGCTATAGTATGAGGCATGGCTTGGTGAGCATGCTATAGTATGAGGCATGGCTTGGTGAGCATGCTATAGTACGAGGCATGGCTTGGTGAACATGCTATAGTATGAGGCATGGCTTGGTGAGCATGCTATAGCACGAGGCATGACTTGGTGAGCTTGCTATAGCACGAGGCATGGCTTGGTGAGCATGCTATAGTATGAGGCATGGCTTGGTGAGCATGCTATAGTATGAGGCATGGCTTGATGAGCATGCTATAGTATGAGGCATGGCTTGGTGAGCATGCTATAGTATGAGGCATGGCTTGGTGAGTATGCTATAGTATGAGGCATGGCTCGGTGAGCATGCTATAGCATGAGGCATGGCTTGGTGAGCATGCTATAGTATGATGCATGGCTTGGTGAGCATGCTATAGTATGAGGCATGGCTTGGTGAGTATGCTATAGCATGAGGCATGGCTTGGTGAGCATACTATAGTATGAGGCATGGCTTGGTGAGCATGCTATAGTATGAGGCATGGCTTGTTGAGCATGCTATAGTATGAGGCATGGCTTGGTGAGCATGCTATAGTATGAGGCATGGCTTGGTGAGCATGCTATAGTATGAGGCATGGCTTGGTGAGCATGCTAGAGTATGAGGCATGGCTTGGTGAGCATGCTATAGTATGAGGCATGGCTTGGTGAGCATGCTATAGTATGAGGCGTGGCTTGGTGAGCATGCTATAGTATGAGGCATGGCTTGGTGAGCATGCTATAGTATGAGGCATGGCTTGGTGAGCATGCTATAGTATGAGGCATGGCTTGGTGAGCATGCTATAGTATGAGGCATGGCTTAGTGAGCAAGCTATAGTATGAGGCATGGCTTGGTGAGCATGGTATAGTATGAGGCATGGCTTGGTAAGCATTATATAGTATGAGGCATGGCTTGGTGAGCATGCTATAGTATGAGGCATGGCTTGGTGAGCATGCTATAGTATGAGGCATGGCTTGGTGAGCATGCTATAGTATGATTCATGGCTTAGTGAGCATGCTATAGTATGAGGCATGGCTTGGTGAGCATGCTATAGTATGAGGCATGGCTTGATGAGTATGGTATAGTATGAGGCATGGCTTGGTGAGCATGCTATAGTATGAGGCATGGCTTGGTGAGCATTCTATAGTATGAGGCATGGCTTGGTGAGCATGCTATAGTATGAGGCATGGCTTGGTGAGCATGCTATAGTATGAGGCATGGCTTGGTGAGCATGCTATAGTATGAGGCATGGCTTGGTGAGTATGCTATAGTATGAGGCATGGCTTGGTGAGTATGCTATAGTATGAGGCATGGCTTGGTGAGCATGCTATAGTATGAGGCTTGGCTTGGTGAGCATGCTATAGTACGAGGCATGGCTTGGTGAGCTTGCTATAGTACGAGGCATGGCTTGGTGAGCATGCTATAGTATGAGGCATGGCTTGGTGAGCATGCTATAGTACGAGGCATGGCATGGTGAACATGCTATAGTACGAGGCATGGCTTGGTTAGCATGCTATAGTATGAGGCATGGCTTGGTGAGCTTGCTATAGTATGAGGCATGGCTTGGTGAGCATGCTATAGTATGAGGCATGGCTTGGTGAGCATGCTATAGTACGAGGCATGGCATGGTGAACATGCTATAGTATGAGGCATGGCTTGGTGAGCATGCTATAGCACGAGGCATGACTTGGTGAGCTTGCTATAGCACGAGGCATGGCTTGGTGAGCATGCTATAGTATGAGGCATGGCTTGGTGAGCATGCTATAGTATGAGGCATGGCTTGGTGAGCATGCTATAGTATGAGGCATGGCTTGGTGAGCATGCTATAGTATGAGGCATGGCTTGGTGAGTATGCTATAGTATGAGGCATGGCTCGGTGAGCATGCTATAGCATGAGGCATGGCTTGGTGAGCATGCTATAGTATGATGCATGGCTTGGTGAGCATGCTATAGTATGAGGCATGGCTTGGTGAGTATGCTATAGCATGAGGCATGGCTTGGTGAGCATACTATAGTATGAGGCATGGCTTGGTGAGTATGCTATAGCATGAGGCATGGCTTGGTGAGCATACTATAGTATGAGGCATGGCTTGGTGAGCATGCTATAGTATGAGGCATGGCTTGTTGAGCATGCTATAGTATGAGGCATGGCTTGGTGAGCATGCTATAGTATGAGGCATGGCTTGGTGAGCATGCTATAGTATGAGGCATGGCTTGGTGAGCATGCTAGAGTATGAGGCATGGCTTGGTGAGCATGCTATAGTATGAGGCATGGCTTGGTGAGCATGCTATAGTATGAGGCGTGGCTTGGTGAGCATGCTATAGTATGAGGCATGGCTTGGTGAGCATGCTATAGTATGAGGCATGGCTTAGTGAGCAAGCTATAGTATGAGGCATGGCTTGGTGAGCATGCTATAGTATGAGGCATGGCTTGGTGAGCATGCTATAGTATGAGGCATGGCTTGGTGAGCATGCTATAGTATGAGGCATGGCTTGGTGAGCATGCCATAGTATGAGGCATGGCTTGGTGAGCATGCTATAGTATGAGGCATGGCTTGGTGAGCATGCTATAGTATGAGGCATGGCTTGGTGAGCATGCTATAGTATGAGGCATGGCTTGGTGAGCATGCTATAGTATGAGGCATAGTATGAGGCATGGCTTGGTGAGCTTGCTATAGTAAGAGGCATTGCTTGATGAGCATGCTAGAGTATGAGGCATGGCTTGGTGAGCATGCTATAGTATGAGGCATGGCTTGGTGAGCATGCTCTAGTATGAGGCATGGCTTGGTGAGTATGCTATAGTATGAGGCATGGCTTGGTGAGCATGCTATAGTATGAGGCATGGCTTGGTAAGCTTGCGATAGAATGAGGCATTGCTTGATGAGCATGCGATAGTATGAGGCATGGCTTGGTGAGCATGCTATAGTACGAGGCATGGCTTGGTGAGCATGCTATAGTATGAGGCATGGCTTGGTGAGCATGCTATAGTATGAGGCATGGCTTGGTGAACATGCTATAGTATGAGGCATGGCTTGGTGAGCAAGCTATAGTATGAGGCAGGGCTTGGTGAGCATGCTATAGTATGAGGCATGGCTTGGTGAGCATGCTATAGTATGAGGTATGGCTTGGTGAGAATGCTATAGTATGAGGCATGGCTTGGTGAGCATGCTATAGTATGAGGCATGGCTTGGTGAGCATGCTATAGTATGAGGCATGGCTTGGTGAGCATGCTATAGTATGAGGCATGGCTTGGTGAGCTTGCTATAGTATGAGACATGGCTTGGTGAGCATGCTATAGTATGAGGCATGGCTTGGTGAGCATGCTATAGTATGAGGCATGGCTTGGTGAGCTTGCTATACTACGAGGCATGGCTTGGTGAGCATGCTATAGTATGAGGCATGGCTTGGTGGGCATGCTATAGTATGAGGCATGGCATGGTGAACATGCTATAGTATGAGGCATGGCTTGGTGAGCATGCTATAGTACGAGGCATGGCTTGGTGAGCTTGCTATAGTATGAGGCATGGCTTGGTGACCATGCTATTGTATGAGGCATGGCTTGGTGAGCATGCTATAGTATGAGGCATGGCTTGGTGAGCATGCTATAGTATGAGGCATGGTTTGGTGAGCATGCTATAGTATGAGGTATGGCTTGGTGAGTATGCTATAGTATGAGGCATGGCTTGGTGAGCATGCTATAGTATGAGGCATGGCTTGGTGAGCATGCTATAGTATGAGGCATGGCTTGGTGAGCATGCTATAATATGAGGCATGGCTTTGGTGAGTATGCTATAGTATGAGGCATGGCTTGGTGAGCATGCTATAGTATGATGCATGGCTTGGTGAGCATGCTATAGTATGAGGCCTGGCTTGGTGAGCATGCTATAGTATGAGGCATGGCTTGGTGAGCTTGCTATAGTAAGAGGCATTGCTTGATGAGCATGCTAGAGTATGAGGCATGGCTTGGTGAGCATGCTATAGTATGAGGCATGGCTTGGTGAGCATGCTATAGTATGAGGCATGGCTTGGTGAGCTTGCTATACTACGAGGCATGGCTTGGTGAGCATGCTATAGTATGAGGCATGGCTTGGTGAGCATGCTATAGTATGAGGCATGGCATGGTGAACATGCTATAGTATGAGGCATGGCTTGGTGAGCATGCTATAGTACGAGGCATGGCTTGGTGAGCTTGCTATAGTATGAGGCATGGCTTGGTGACCATGCTATTGTATGAGGCATGGCTTGGTGAGCATGCTATAGTATGAGGCATGGCTTGGTGAGCATGCTATAGTATGAGGCATGGTTTGGTGAGCATGCTATAGTATGAGGTATGGCTTGGTGAGTATGCTATAGTATGAGGCATGGCTTGGTGAGCATGCTATAGTATGAGGCATGGCTTGGTGAGCATGCTATAGTATGAGGCATGGCTTGGTGAGCATGCTATAATATGAGGCATGGCTTTGGTGAGTATGCTATAGTATGAGGCATGGCTTGGTGAGCATGCTATAGTATGATGCATGGCTTGGTGAGCATGCTATAGTATGAGGCCTGGCTTGGTGAGCATGCTATAGTATGAGGCATGGCTTGGTGAGCTTGCTATAGTAAGAGGCATTGCTTGATGAGCATGCTAGAGTATGAGGCATGGCTTGGTGAGCATGCTCTAGTATGAGGCATGGCTTGGTGAGTATGCTATAGTATGAGGCATGGCTTGGTGAGCATGCTATAGTATGAGGCATGGCTTGGTAAGCTTGCGATAGAATGAGGCATTGCTTGATGAGCATGCGATAGTATGAGGCATGGCTTGGTGAGCATGCTATAGTACGAGGCATGGCTTGGTGAGCATGCTATAGTATGAGGCATGGCTTGGTGAGCATGCTATAGTATGAGGCATGGCTTGGTGAGCATGCTATAGTATGAGGCATGGCTTGGTGAGCATGCTATAGTGTGAGGCAGGGCTTGGTGAGCATGCTATAGTATGAGGCATGGCTTGGTGAGCATGCTATAGTATGAGGCATGGCTTGGTGAGCATGCTATAGTATGAGGCATGGCTTGGTGAGCATGCTATAGTATGAGGCATGGTTTGGTGAGCATGCTATAGTATGAGGTATGGCTTGGTGAGTATGCTATAGTATGAGGCATGGCTTGGTGAGCATGCTATAGTATGAGGCATGGCTTGGTGAGCATGCTATAGTATGAGGCATGGCTTGGTGAGCATGCTATAATATGAGGCATGGCTTTGGTGAGTATGCTATAGTATGAGGCATGGCTTGGTGAGCATGCTATAGTATGATGCATGGCTTGGTGAGCATGCTATAGTATGAGGCCTGGCTTTGTGAGCATGCTATAGTATGAGGCATGGCTTGGTGAGCATGCTATAGTATGAGGCATGGCTTGGTGAGCATGCTATAGTATGAGGCATGGCTTGATGAGCATGGTATAGTATGAGGCATGGCTTGGTGAGCATGCTATAGTATGAGGCATGGCTTGGTAAGCATTATATAGTATGAGGCATGGCTTGGTGAGCATGCTATAGTATGAGGCATGGCTTGGGGAGCATGCTATAGTATGAGGCATGGCTTGATGAGCATGGTAAAGTATGAGGCATGGCTTGGTGAGCATGCTATAGTATGAGGCATGGCTTGTGAGCATTCTATAGTATGAGGCATGGCTTGGTGAGCATGCTATAGTATGAGGCATGGCTTGGTGAGCATGCTATAGTATGAGGCATGGTTTGGTGAGCATGCTATAGTATGAGGCATGGCTTGGTGAGTATGCTATAGTATGAGGCATGGCTTGGTGAGTATGCTATAGTATGAGGCATGGCTTGGTGAGCATGCTATAGTATGAGGCATGGCTTGGTGAGCATGCTATAGTATGAGGCATGGCTTGGTGAGCATGCTATAGTATGAGGCATGGCTTGGTGAGCATGGTATAGTATGAGACATGCCTTGGTGAGCATGCTATAGTATGAGGCATGGCTTGATAAGCATGCTATAGTATGAGGCATGGCTTGGTGAGCATTCTATAGTATGAGGCCTGGCTTGTGAGCATGCTATAGTAGGAGGCATGGCTTGGTGAGCTTGCTATAGTATGAGGCATGGCTTGGTGAGCTTGCTATAGTATGAGGCATGGCTTGGTGAGCATGCTATAGTATGAGGCATGGCTTGGTGAGCATGCTATAGTATGAGGCATGGCTTGGTGAGCATGCTATAGTATGAGGCATGGCTTGGTGAGAATGCTATAGTATGAGGCATGGCTTGGTGAGCTTGCTATAGTTTGAGGCATGGCTTGGTGAGCATGCTATAGTATGAGGCATGGCTTGGTGAGCTTGCTATAGTATGAGGCATGGCTTGGTGAGCATGCTATAGTATGAGGCATGGCTTGGTGAGCATGCTATAGTATGAGGAATGGCTTGGTGAGCATGCTATAGTATGAGGCATGGCTTGGTGAGCTTGCTATAGTTTGAGGCATGGCTTGGTGAGCATGCTATAGTATGAGGCATGGCTTGGTGAGCATGCTATAGTATGAGGCATGGCTTGGTGAGCTTGCTATAGTATGAGGCATGGCTTGGTGAGCTTGCTATAGTATGAGGCATGGCTTGGTGAGCTTGCTATAGTATGAGGCATGGCTTGGTGAGCATGCTATAGTATGAGGCATGGCTTGGTGAGTATGCTATAGTATGAGGCATGGCTTGGTGAGTATGCTATAGTATGAGGCATGGCTTGGTGAGCATGCTATAGTATGAGGCATGGCTTGGTGAGCATGCTATAGTATGAGGCATGGCTTGGTGAGCATGCTATAGTATGAGGCATGGCTTGGTGAGCATGGTATAGTATGAGGCATGGCTTGGTGAGCATTCTATAGTATGAGGCATGGCTTGTGAGCATGCTATAGTATGAGGCATGGCTTGGTGAGCTTGCTATAGTATGAGGCATGGCTTGGTGAGCATGCTATAGTATGAGGCATGGCTTGGTGAGCATGCTATAGTATGAGGCATGGCTTGGTGAGCATGCTATAGTATGAGGCATGGCTTGGTGAGCATGCTATAGTATGAGGCATGGCTTGGTGAGCTTGCTATAGTTTGAGGCATGGCTTGGTGAGCACGCTATAGTTTGAGGCATGGCTTGGTGAGCTTGCTATAGTATGAGGCATGGCTTGGTGAGCTTGCTATTGTTTGAGGCATGGCTTGGTGAGCTTGCTATAGTTTGAGGCATGGCTTGGTGAGCATGCTATAGTATGAGGCATGGCTTGGTGAGCATGCTATAGTATGAGGCATGGCTTGGTGAGCATGCTATAGTATGAGGCATGGCTTGGTGAGCTTGCTATAGTATGAGGCATGGCTTGGTGAGCTTGCTATAGTATGAGGCATGGCTTGGTGAGCTTGCTATAGTATGAGGCATGGCTTGGTGAGCATGCTATAGTATGAGGCATGGCTTGGTGAGTATGCTATAGTATGAGGCATGGCTTGGTGAGTATGCTATAGTATGAGGCATGGCTTGGTGAGCATGCTATAGTATGAGGCATGGCTTGGTGAGCATGCTATAGTATGAGGCATGGCTTGGTGAGCATGCTATAGTATGAGGCATGGCTTGGTGAGCATGGTATAGTATGAGGCATGGCTTGGTGAGCATTCTATAGTATGAGGCATGGCTTGTGAGCATGCTATAGTATGAGGCATGGCTTGGTGAGCTTGCTATAGTATGAGGCATGGCTTGGTGAGTATGCTATAGTATGAGGCATGGCTTGGTGAGCATGCTATAGTATGAGGCATGGCTTGGTGAGCATGCTATAGTATGAGGCATGGCTTGGTGAGCTTGCTATAGTTTGAGGCATGGCTTGGTGAGCATGCTATAGTTTGAGGCATGGCTTGGTGAGCTTGCTATAGTATGAGGCATGGCTTGGTGAGCTTGCTATAGTTTGAGGCATGGCTTGGTGAGCATGCTATAGTTTGAGGCATGGCTTGTTGAGCTTGCTATAGTATGAGACATGGCTTGGTGAGCATTCTATAGTATGAGGCATGGCTTGTGAGCATGCTATAGTATGAGGCATGGCTTGGTGAGCTTGCTATAGTATGAGGCATGGCTTGGTGAGCATGCTATAGTATGAGGCATGGCTTGGTGAGCATGCTATAGTATGAGGCATGGCTTGGTGAGCATGCTATAGTATGAGGCATGGCTTGGTGAGCATGCTATAGTTTGAGGCATGGCTTGGTGAGCATGCTATAGTTTGAGGCATGGCTTGGTGAGCATGCTATAGTTTGAGGCATGGCTTGTTGAGCTTGCTATAGTATGAGGCATGGCTTGGTGAGCTTGCTATAGTTTGAGGCATGGCTTGGTGAGCATGCTATAGTTTGAGGCATGGCTTGTTGAGCTTGCTATAGTATGAGGCATGGCTTGGTGAGCATGCTATAGTATGAGGCATGGCTTGGTGAGCATGCCATAGTATGAGGCATGGCTTGGTGAGCATGCTATAGTATGAGGCATGGCTTGGTGAGCATGCTATAGTATGAGGAATGGCTTGGTGAGCTTGCTATAATTTGAGGCATGGCTTGGTGAGCATGCTATAGTATGAGGCATGGCTTGGTGAGCATGCTATAGTATGAGGCATGGCTTGGTGAGCATGCTATAGTATGAGGCATGGCTTGGTGAGCTTGCTATAGTATGAGGCATGGCTTGGTGAGCTTGCTATAGTATGAGGCATGGCTTGGTGAGCATGCTATAGTATGAGGCATGGCTTGCTGAGCATGCTATAGTATGAGGCATGGCTTGGTAAGCTTGCGATAGAATGAGGCATTGCTTGATTAGCATGCGGTAGTATGAGGCATGGCTTGGTGAGCATGCTATAGTATGAGGCATGGCTTGGTGAGCATGCTATAGTATGAGGCATGGCTTGGTGAGCATGCTATAGTATGAGGCATGGCTTGGTGAGCATGCTATAGTATGAGGCATGGCTTGGTGAGCATGCTATAGTATGAGGCAGGGCTTGGTGAGCATGCTATAGTATGAGGCATGGCTTGGTGAGCATGCTATAGTATGAGGCATGGCTTGGTGAGCATGCTATAGTATGAGGCATGGCTTGGTGAGCATGCTATAGTATGAGGCATGGCTTGGTGAGCATGCTATAGTATGAGGCATGGCTTGGTGAGCATGCTATAGTATGAGGCATGGCATGGTGAGCTTGTTATAGTATGAGGCATGGCTTGGTGAGCAGGCTATAGTATGAGGCATGGCTTGGTGAGCATGCTATAGTATGAGGCATGGCTTGGTGAGCTTGCTATAGTACGAGGCATGGCTTGGTGAGCATGCTATAGTATGAGGCATGGCTTGGTGAGCATGCTATAGTATGAGGCATGGCATGGTGAACATGCTATAGTATGAGGCATGGCTTGGTGAGCATGCTATAGTACGAGGCATGGCTTGGTGAGCTTGCTATAGTATGAGGCATGGCTTGGTGAGCATTCTATAGTATGAGGCATGGCTTGGTGAGCAGGCTATAGTATGAGGCATGGCTTGGTGAGCTTGCTATAGTATGAGGCATGGCTTGGTGAGCATGCTATAGTATGAGGTATGGCTTGGTGAGCATGCTATAGTATGAGGCATGGCTTGGTGAGCATGCTATAGTATGAGGCATGGCTTGGTGAGCATGCTATAGTATGAGGCATGGCTTGGTGAGCATGCTATAATATGAGGCATGGCTTTGGTGAGTATGCTATAGTATGAGGCATGGATTTGTGAGCATGCTATAGTATGATGCATGGCTTGGTGAGCATGCTATAGTATGAGGCATGGCTTGGTGAGCATGCTATAGTATGATGCCTGGCTTGGTGAGCATGCTATAGTATGAGGCATGGCTTGGTGAGCATGCTATAGTATGAGGCACGGCTTGGTGAGCATGCTATAGTATGAGGCATGGCTTGATGAGCATGGTATAGTATGAGGCATGGCTTGGTGAGCATGCTATAGTATGAGGCATGGCTTGGTAAGCATTATAGTATGAGGCATGGCTTGGTGAGCATGCTATAGTATGAGGCATGGCTTGGTGAGCATGCTATAGTATGAGGCATGGCTTGATGAGCATGGTATAGTATGAGGCATGGCTTGGTGAGCATGCTATAGTATGAGACATGGCTTGGTGAGCATTCTATAGTATGAGGCATGGCTTGGTGAGCATGCTATAGTATGAGGCATGGCTTGGTGAGCATGCTATAGTATGAGGCATGGTTTGGTGAGCATGCTATAGTATGAGGCATGGCTTGGTGAGCATGGTATAGTATGAGGCATGGCTTGGTGAGCATGCTATAGTATGAGGCATGGCTTGGTGAGCATGCTATAGTATGAGGCATGGCTTGGTGAGCATGCTATAGTATGAGGCATGGCTTGGTGAGCATGCTATAGTATGAGCCATGGCTTGGTGAGCATGGTATAGTATGAGGCATGGCTTGGTGAGCATGCTATAGTATGAGGCATGGCTTGGTAAGCATGCTATAGTATGAGGCATGGCTTGGTGAGCATTCTATAGTATGAGGCATGGCTTGTGAGCATGCTATAGTATGAGGCATGGCTTGGTGAGCTTGCTATAGTATGAGGCATGGCTTGGTGAGCATGCTATAGTATGAGGCATGGCTTGGTGAGCATGCTATAGTATGAGGCATGGCTTGGTGAGCATGCTATAGTATGAGGCATGGCTTTGTGAGAATGCTATAGTATGAGGCATGGCTTGGTGAGCTTGCTATAGTTTGAGGCATGGCTTGGTGAGCATGCTATAGTATGAGGCATGGCTTGGTGAGCTTGCTATAGTATGAGGCATGGCTTGGTGAGCATGCTATAGTATGAGGCATGGCTTGGTGAGCATGCTATAGTATGAGGCATGGCTTGGTGAGCATGCTATAGTATGAGGCATGGCTTGGTGAGCTTGCTATAGTTTGAGGCATGGCTTGGTGAGCATGCTATAGTATGAGGCATGGCTTGGTGAGCATGCTATAGTATGAGGTATGGCTTGGTGAGCATGCTATAGTATGAGGCATGGCTTGGTGAGCTTGCTATAGTATGAGGCATGGCTTGGTGAGCTTGCTATAGTATGAGGCATGGCTTGGTGAGCTTGCTATAGTATGAGGCATGGCTTGGTGAGCATGCTATAGTATGAGGCATGGCTTGGTGAGCATGCTATAGTATGAGGCATGGCTTGGTGAGCTTGCTATAGTATGAGGCATGGCTTGGTGAGCATGCTATAGTATGAGGCATGGCTTGGTGAACATGCTATAGTATGAGGCATGGCTTGGTGAGCATGCTATAGTATGAGGCATGGCTTGGTGAGCATGCTATAGTATGAGGCATGGCTTGGTGAGCATGCTATAGTATGAGGCATGGCTTGGTAAGCATGCTATAGTATGAGGCATGGCTTGGTGAGCATTCTATAGTATGAGGCATGGCTTGTGAGCATGCTATAGTATGAGGCATGGCTTGGTGAGCATGGTATAGTATGAGGCATGGCTTGGTGAGCATGCTATAGTATGAGGCATGGCTTGGTAAGCATGCTATAGTATGAGGCATGGCTTGGTGAGCATTCTATAGTATGAGGCATGGCTTGTGAGCATGCTATAGTATGAGGCATGGCTTGTGAGCATGCTATAGTATGAGGCATGGCTTGGTGAGCATGCTATAGTATGAGGCATGGCTTGGTGAGCATGCTATAGTATGAGGCATGGCTTGGTGAGCATGCTATAGTATGAGGCATGGCTTGGTGAGCATGCTATAGTATGAGGCATGGCTTGGTGAGCTTGCTATAGTTTGAGGCATGGCTTGGTGAGCATGCTATAGTTTGAGGCATGGCTTGGTGAGCTTGCTATAGTATGAGGCATGGCTTGGTGAGCTTGCTATAGTTTGAGGCATGGCTTGGTGAGCATGCTATAGTTTGAGGCATGGCTTGTTGAGCTTGCTTTAGTATGAGGCATGGCTTGGTGAGCATGCTATAGTATGAGGCATGGCTTGGTGAGCATGCTATAGTATGAGGCATGGCTTGGTGAGCATGCTATAGTATGTGGCATGGCTTGGTGAGCATGCTATAGTATGAGGCATGGCTTGGTGAGCTTGCTATAGTTTGAGGCATGGCTTGGTGAGCATGCTATAGTATGAGGCATGGCTTGGTGAGCATTCTATAGTATGAGGCATGGCTTGGTGAGCATGCTATAGTATTAGGCATGGCTTGGTGAGCTTGCTATAGTATGAGGCATGGCTTGGTGAGCTTGCTATAGTATGAGGCATGGCTTGGTGAGCATGCTATAGTATGAGGCATGGCTTGCTGAGCATGCTATAGTATGAGGCATGGCTTGGTAAGCTTGCGATAGAATGAGGCATTGCTTGATGAGCATGCGATAGTATGAGGCATGGCTTGGTGAGCATGCTATAGTATGAGGCATGGCTTGGTGAGCATGCTATAGTATGAGGCATGGCTTGGTGAGCATGCTATAGTATGAGGCATGGCTTGGTGAGCATGCTATAGTATGAGGCATGGCTTGGTGAGCATGCTATAGTATGAGGCAGGGCTTGGTGAGCATGCTATAGTATGAGGCATGGCTTGGTGAGCATGCTATAGTATGAGGCATGGCTTGGTGAGCATGCTATAGTATGAGGCATGGCTTGGTGAGCATGCTATAGTATGAGGCATGGCTTGGTGAGCATGCTATAGTATGAGGCATGGCTTGGTGAGCATGCTATAGTATGAGGCATGGCTTGGTGAGCTTGTTATAGTATGAGGCATGGCTTGGTGAGCATGCTATAGTATGAGGCATGGCTTGGTGAGCATGCTATAGTATGAGGCATGGCTTGGTGAGCTTGCTATAGTATGAGGCATGGCTTGGTGAGCATGCTATAGTATGAGGCATGGCTTGGTGAGCATGCTATAATATGAGGCATGGCTTTGGTGAGTATGCTATAGTATGAGGCATGGATTGGTGAGCATGCTATAGTATGATGCATGGCTTGGTGAGCATGCTATAGTATGAGGCATGGCTTGGTGAGCATGCTATAGTATGAGGCCTGGCTTGGTGAGCATGCTATAGTATGAGGCATGGCTTGGTGAGCATGCTATAGTATGAGGCATGGCTTGGTGAGCATGCTATAGTATGAGGCATGGCTTGATGAGCATGGTATAGTATGAGGCATGGCTTGGTGAGCATGCTATAGTATGAGGCATGGCTTGGTAAGCATTATATAGTATGAGGCATGGCTTGGTGAGCATGCTATAGTATGAGGCATGGCTTGGTGAGCATGCTATAGTATGAGGCATGGCTTGATGAGCATGGTATAGTATGAGGCATGGCTTGGTGAGCATGCTATAGTATGAGGCATGGCTTGGTGAGCATTCTATAGTATGAGGCATGGCTTGGTGAGCATGCTATAGTATGAGGCATGGCTTGGTGAGCATGCTATAGTATGAGGCATGGTTTGGTGAGCATGCTATAGTATGAGGCATGGCTTGGTGAGCATGCTATAGTAGGAGGCATGGCTTGGTGAGCATGCTATAGTAGGAGGCATGGCTTGGTAAGCATGCTATAGTATGAGGCATGGCTTGGTGAGCATTCTATAGTATGAGGCATGGCTTGTGAGCATGCTATAGTATGAGGCATGGCTTGGTGAGCTTGATATAGTATGAGGCATGGCTTGGTGAGCATGCTATAGTATGAGGCATGGCTTGGTGAGCATGCTATAGTATGAGGCATGGCTTGGTGAGCATGCTATAGTATGAGGCATGGCTTGGTGAGCATGCTATAGTATGAGGCATGGCTTGGTGAGCTTGCTATAGTATGAGGCATGGCTTGGTGAGCTTGCTATAGTATGAGGCATGGCTTGGTGAGCTTGCTATAGTATGAGGCATGGCTTGGTGAGCATGCTATAGTATGAGGCATGGCTTGGTGAGCATGCTATAGTATGAGGCATGGCTTGGTGAGCTTGCTATAGTATGAGGCATGGCTTGGTGAGCATGCTATAGTATGAGGCATGGCTTGGTGAACATGCTATAGTATGAGGCATGGCTTGGTGAGCATGCTATAGTATGAGGCATGGCTTGGTGAGCATGCTATAGTATGAGGCATGGCTTGGTGAGCATGCTATAGTATGAGGCATGGCTTGGTAAGCATGCTATAGTATGAGGCATGGCTTGGTGAGCATTCTATAGTATGAGGCATGGCTTGTGAGCATGCTATAGTATGAGGCATGGCTTGGTGAGCTTGCTATAGTATGAGGCATGGCTTGGTGAGCATGCTATAGTATGAGGCATGGCTTGGTGAGCATGCTATAGTATGAGGCATGGCTTGGTGAGCATGCTATAGTATGAGGCATGGCTTGGTGAGCATGCTATATTATGAGGCATGGCTTGGTGAGCTTGCTATAGTTTGAGGCATGGCTTGGTGAGCATGCTATAGTTTGAGGCATGGCTTGTTGAGCTTGCTATAGTATGAGGCATGGCTTGGTGAGCATGCTATAGTATGAGGCATGGCTTGGTGAGCATGCTATAGTATGAGGCATGGCTTGGTGAGCATGCTATAGTATGAGGCATGGCTTGGTGAGCATGCTATAGTATGAGGCATGGCTTGGTGAGCTTGCTATAGTTTGAGGCATGGCTTGGTGAGCATGCTATAGTATGAGGCATGGCTTGGTGAGCATGCTATAGTATGAGGCATGGCTTGGTGAGCTTGCTATAGTATGAGGCATGGCTTGGTGAGCTTGCTATAGTATGAGGCATGGCTTGGTGAGCATGCTATAGTATGAGGCATGGCTTGGTGAGCATGCTATAGTATGAGGCATGGCTTGCTGAGCATGCTATAGTATGAGGCATGGCTTGGTGAGCATGCTATAGTATGAGGCATGGCTTGCTGAGCATGCTATAGTATGAGGCATGGCTTGGTGAGCATGCTATAGTATGAGGCATGGCTTGGTGAGCATGCTATAGTATGAGGCATGGCTTGGTGAGCATGCTATAGTATGAGGCATGGCTTGGTGAGCATGCTATAGTATGAGGCATGGCTTGCTGGGTCATTATAGAGTAAGCTGGCCTTTACAAATGTATTTCCCTCCACAAACAAAAAAAGAGAAAGTAAACTTCCTGCCCTAGCTTAGTTCTTTCCCCGTTCCTATACAGCCAAGAAAAAATAAATCCCTCCTCTAATGGTTTTCACCCTGGCCCAAGCTCTCTATGATTCCAATTTACTTTAATTAGCAAGTTTGCGTATTTCTCTTGGTATCCTTTGTTAAAAAGCATACCTTGGTAGGCTCAGGAGCACTACTGGGAGCTAGCTGCTGATTGGTGGCTCCACATACATACCTCTTGTTGTTAGCTCTCCTGTTGCGTTCAGCTAGCTCCCAGTAGTGCACTGCTGCTCCTCCAACAAAGGATACCAAGAGAATAAAACAAACTTGATAATGAAAGAAAGTTGTTGGATGCTCTATCTGAATCATGAAATAATTGGGTTTCATGTCCCCTGGTTTAGATAGAGCATGCAATTTTCATATACTTTTCATTTGACTTCTATTATCAGATTTGCTTAGTTTTATTTGTATTATTTGCTGAAAAGCCTACATAGATAGGCCCAGGAGAAGTAATGCACTACCAGAAGCTAGATGCTGATTGGTGATTCCACACTAATGCCTCTTGTCATTGGCTCACCAACTAGGTCCCAGCAGCGCATTGTTGTTCTGAAGCTGACTTTAATTGTGCGTTTAACCCCTCTTCAGAGGTTTATGCCCCTTTAATTAATGTCCCTTTAACATAACTCTGCAATGAGATATATCAAACAGTGTGTTGCTTATATTATATTACAGTTGTATTATTTGTATGTGAGAAAAAGCAAACAAAATATAAACATCACTTTTAGACCTTGAGCTGGAGATACAATTGACAAGAAGGCTTTATTGAACAAACAGTTTTGAAGATTAATAAAAACATTCCTAACCATTATACTCTGCTTGATGTGATGTATGGCAAATTATATCCTTATTGTAAAGTAAACATAAATAATCAACTGAACTGAACTCAACTGAACAGAACGTTTTAAGGTATACACAATGAATAATACTGAGTGAAGGTTGTGTCACAGGTCTGTGTCTAGGACATTGTAAATAAATGAAAGAGAGAATGTGAGTAAATATATAGGCCCCTATTTATCAAAGTCTGGCGGACCTGATCCGACAGTGCAGATCAGGTCCGCCAGACCTCGCTGAATACGGAGAGCAATACGCAAAACGCCGTCCCCTGCAGACTCGTGGCCGATCAGCCGCCAGCAGGGGGTGTCAATCAACCCGATCGTACTCGATCGGGTTGATTTCCGGCGATGTCTGTCCACCTGCTCAAAGCAGGCGGACAGGTTATGGAGCAGCGGTCTTTGTGACCGCTGCTTCATAACTGCTGTTTCTGGCGAGTCTGAAGACTCGCCAGAAACACGGGCCTTCAAGCTCCTTTTGGAGCTTGATAGATAGACCCCATAATCAGAGATATGAGCTTCTTATTATGGACCAGATTGTCTAAAGCTCTCTGCTCTGATACAATTCTATAAGATGCCTCATCAGTATTATCAGGGATTGTTTTAAAGGCGATTCCAGCCAAAATTGGAATCCACATGGATGTATTTCAGTATTGAATAGAAGCATTTTTGTAATATACATGTATTAGCAAAAATGCTTCTAATAAAAGCTATAGCTGTTTCAAACGTGTATTTAAGTATGCTCCATGCACCAGCACTTTAAACAAAACACTTGCTCAGTGAACCTAAGATGCATGTACCATCTGGTAATTACTCATTTTTTTAATTGCTGACATGATAAAAGCCCCACTGGTCCTCTGAGCAGCTGTAGTATTTAAAAAGCTGCAGCACTGAGAATATCTAGCTATGCTTCACATGCATGTGCAGAGAAAATGTTCATTCTATAACAGTGATAACTTTTACTAGAAGCATTTTTGTCAATACATGTATATTGTAAATATAATGTAATTCATCTATGTGTATTTTAATTTTGACTGGAATGTTCCTTTAAGAAGAGATAAATAATATACTTCATGTAAAGGAGAGCCCCACTTACTTTACAATATAATACTCACTAAAACACGCTGATGATTTCTCTCCATGCCAGCGAGTATTTGAGAATCGGGCCTCATGTCACAACTCAGAAAAAAAAAGAAAATATGAGTCAAATCATCTTAAAGGGACACTGAACCCACATTTTTTCTTTTGTGATTCAGATAGAGCATGCAATTTTAAGCAACCTTCTAATTTACTCCTATTATCAATTTTTCTTCATTCTCTTGGAATTTTTATTTGAAAAGCAAGAATGTAAGTTTAGATGCCAGCCCATTTTTGGTGAACAACCTGGGTTGTCCTTGCTGATTGGACAGCATCAATAAACAAGTGCTGTCCATGGTCTGAACCAAAAATTGGCTGACTCCTTAGCTTAGATGTTGTCTTTTTCAAATAAAGAGCCATAAAGATAGCAAGAGAACAAAGAAAAATTGATAATAGGAGTAAATTAGTTAGTTGCTTAAAATTGCATGCTCTATATGAATCACTAAAGAAAATATTTGGGTTCAATGTCCCTTTAATATAAACCCCCAAGTTCTGAGCTCATCAAGAAAATGTGGAGGTAATATAACTTATGGAAGAGTTCAGAACCCTACACAGAAAGATAATATTTAAAATGAGTGTTTTTCTGATGCTTAGTAAAATAATGTGTACTGTACAGGTTTATGGCTGGCCCTTCATGACCAGTTGCCCTAAATCTGAAATGTAGAGCCTTTTGTTACAAGATGCCAATATTCTCTTGCCTTCAAACACTAAATGATATTATGTTAAATAAACAGCTGCCTACACCGTAGCTGTATGAGTGGGCGGAACTGTGTACTATAAATCCTGGATTTGTCCTTAGTCATATCAGATAGCTGATTTTAGACATTTTTCCTAAGGCGGTTTAATACCTGATTATTCAGCTGATAAAACTTAATAAAATAAAATTTTGTTTTGACTAATAAAACAACTTTTCAATATACTTGTATTAATTATTTACCCCCTTTTCATATAATATAGCTATGTAGATTTTTTTTTTAATTATCAGAACTGTAAATGCACACTGCAGACTTTTTTAAGGCTAACCCTGCTACATTTATTTCCCTAATTGGATTTAAGAGAAAATAACTGCAAAAACTTTTTAGTGGGGGGGGGGGGGTGTGGTTCTTGTTGACAGCTGGCCTTATAGGGGCTGCTTTATCATTGTGCGGGTGGACATCGATAAATGCCGACAGCATACACTGTTAGAATTTATCATTGCACAAGCATTCCTTGTGAAATGCTTGTGCAATGCCGCCCCCTGCAGATTTGCGGCCAATCGGCTGCTAGCAGTGGGTGTCAATCATCCTGATCGTATCTGATCGGGATGATTGCTGTTCCGTCGCTTCAGAGGTCTTACGACCGCTACTTCTTAACTTCCGCTTCAGACGGACCTGAAGCGGAGTGGGTCGTAAGCAGCATTCGCTGCTTCATAAATCAACCCCTTCGCCCCGCTACGGCTGCAGGTTTTCACAAGAGACCCTGCAGTCCATATTTATCAAGCAGTGGCGGGTCATCAGACCACTGTTTCCCTAACCTTTCGCCACATCTTAGGTGGCGAATTTCAGTCTCCCCGGTCTCGTCGAACCGGGAAGATTGACAGCTCCTGCTTGCGCGTGATTGGCTATGTGCGGGCAGGGGGCGGGATTGCATGCAAGTGCAAAAAAACACTTGTGTGCAATGCTGAATTCCGACAGCGCCCCTGTCTGCTGCAGCTTGATAAATTGACCCCAAAGTGTGCATTTATGTGAACTGTGATGAGTGGCTAAGATAAAAGGGATATTCATTTTATTTAATGTATATTTTTTAACCTAAATAAAGGTATTGTAATATTTACAGTTGGACTTGTGTTCCTGTATAGTAAAACACTTTATTTGTTCGGATGCATGAAGAGATATGTTCAGAGCCTCAATTGTTCACACACATGCTTATTCATTGGTTTCAGTAATAAATTACAATATCTTTAATTCAACATGTTTATATGTGTAAAAAATAGAGAATCCTGTTGGCAATTAAATAAGAGTAAACAAAACATAGTTTAAAATATATAGAAAGTCATAATGAGTGATGATAACAGAATATGTTTACTAGCCACTGTTTGCATTGTACTAATTTACCAACCAACAAATATGTATTGTGCTTCACTGGTGAAATATAGGAAAATGCATTAACCCGTTAAGAAAAGGTCTCAGTAGATACACAATACAACTTTGTACACATATCATGCTTGTAATTGACTGATGTTTTTTATATAAGGGCAGTTTTCACATGCAGAGTGAGCCACATATATACTGTCTAATGCTTTACCTTGGGCTGTACCCCCGGGTCCCCGCCTGTCATTCACAGTCCCTTCCCATGCCCATATAAGGAGAGGCTCACACTGCTTGGTTGTGGCTGCTGGAGAGCAGAGCCCGTAGCTGGTACCTGCACTTTCAGCACTAAAGCTCCGGACAGCTCCTGTCTGTAGAACACTACAGTTCCTCATAGCACCGCTCCTCTAGCTCTGCCACAACTGGCTCCTCGTAGCTACTATAATAGATCCACATAGTTTCCAACAGAGCCACCCAGAAAGATCCATGCATGCAGCTTCTCTTTACAAATCTTATTTCGGTCTAGAAGTCATCTCTCCCCCACTAACCAACAGCTTCACTCGACTGAGGTCCCTTGTTAAGCTCTATCCAGAGAGTCCTCTATGCTCCTCCAGATAATATTCACCCATCATTAAGGTGTCATATTCACTGGACTGTTTATCTCACTGCCCTATAACCCTTCCACAGTGGCTCTATCCTGAGTGTGGGTTTTTTCCACGCTCACCAGAAACTCATTGCTCTACTGGATATCTGTCCATCCTGCGCCTCTTGTTTACGAAAAGTGACCACTCCACGCAACTCAACTCAGTTCGCTTTCTCCACGCAGCGCCACTCCACGGACTTAATCGTGCGGTTCCTTCAGCAACAGGTAATGCTCTGCGTGGATTACACACTCTTGTACATTAAAGGTTAGAATGTATTAGATGCTATTATTATTGGTGCCATTGATATTATTTATGCTTTTGTTTGTGTAAACGAGATACTGGAAAGGTAATGCACAGACAGATGAAGATCTAGGCAAGCACTGATACCATTTAGCAGAAGTAGGTTTCTTGATGGTATTGCATTTACTGTTCACACACAGTAAAGTTGGTTTCTTGCAATTTCAAATATAGATTTATTTTTTGTTGTTGCAAATGATTAAGTCTAATGCTTCTGAGAAGGTGTGACAAACAAACTCAACTGGAAAGATTTGACATTGTAAATATAGGACACAGCACCAGGATGTACAAAAACATACAGTGTGCAGATGGATTTTTCACTTTGATAAAGATAAAACTGTATTATTATCGTTAGCATTATTTATTTATAATGTGCCATCTGCATCTCTGACAACATACACCTTTAATTTATGTCTTCCAGTTGAGTGTTGGATACATATGTATTATAGTTGTATTGTGTTTTTTTTAGTGTCAATACTATGCTCTTTCTGTATTCAGAACCTATCAGGGGAACTGCTCTTAACAGTAGATGCAATCAGTTGCACACTTCTGTTAGATTTGTGTGTCATCATTTTGCTTTAGTGTCAATCAGCAACATGTGTTTTAATATTTAAATAGTTGTGTTTGTTATCTATATATTGACCTAGATCAACAGAATAAAGTTTTAAAAAAATGTTCAAACCCTCTACCACCTTTTCTGATAAAAGGTGGCAGAGTGATGTAAGCAATAAGGTAAAATAGAAATTGACAAGATAAATCCCTGTAATACATCAATGAACCTTGAAGGCAGGACACATATTGCCTTGCTTACATTATATATATATATAAATACATACATGCACACACACACAAACACACAAATACAGACAAATACATACATGCACACACAAACACAAATACATACAGTCAAATACATACATGCACACACAAACACACAAATACAGACAAATGCTCACACACAAATACAGACATGCACACACACAAACACACAAATACAGACAAATACATACATGCACACACAAACACAAATACATACACACACACACAAACACACAAATACAGACAAATACATACATGCACACACACAAACACACACATACAGACAAATACATACATGCACGCACAAACACAAATACATACATGCACAAACACACAAATACAGACAAATACATACATGCATACACAAACACACAAATACATACATGCACACACAAACACACAAATACATACATGTACAAACACACAAATACAGACAAATACATACATGCACACACAAACACACAAATACAGACAAATACATATATGCACACTCAAACACACAAATATATACAGACACATACGTACATGCACAAATACACAAATACAGACAAATACATACATGCACACACACACAAACACACAAATACAGACTAATACATACATGCACACACAAACACACAAATACATACAGACAAATACATACATGCACACACAAGCACACAAATACACATACATACATGCACACACAAATACATACATGCACACACAAACACACAAATACAGACACATACATAAATGCACACACAAACACAAATACATACAGACAAATAAATACATACACTTGCAAAAACACACAAATACAGACAAATACATACATGCACACACAAACACACAAATACAGACAAATACATGCACACAAACACACAAATACAGACATAAAAATACATACATGCACAAACACACAAATACATACATACACACAAACACACAAATACATACATGCACACACAAACACACAAATACAGACAAATACATACATACACACACAAACACACAAATACATACAGACAAATACATACATGCACACACAAACACACAAATACATACAGACAAATACATACATGCACACACAAACACACAAATACATGCACACACAAACACACAAATACAGATATACAAATACATACATGCACAAACACACAAATACAGACAAATACATACACATACACACACAAACACACAAATACAGACAAATACATACATGCACACACAAACACACAAATACATACAGACAAATACATACATGCACACACAAATACATACAGACAAATACATACATGCACACACAAACACACAAATACATACAGACAAATACATACATGCACACACAAACACACAAATACATACAGACAAATACATACATGCACACACAAACACACAAATACAGACAAAATACACACATGCACACACAAACACTCACACACACTGTCACATACCCACACATATATATGCACACATGGTAAATATGTGTGTGAGTCTGTAAATAAATATATATGAACAAACACACATACACACACACAGTCATACTATAGCATAACATCTTTTTATTCTATATAAATGGGGTTATCTGATTTTGAGTCCAGTTTGCAAAATGTAGTGACGTGATAATGCATCATACAGCTTATGAAAGTAATATGGTGTGTCCTTGGAGATTCTATTGATAAGCTTTAGCATCTGCACATTATAAAAGCTTAGAATCAGATTTAACTTATTTTGCCACCTACATACATCACATATAAAGCTTACCTTTTGTAACCACTGATAAGCAATTTTGCTTTCAGTGCTGACAATGAAATGGTTAAAGTAGAAACTTTTTCCTCTCTATTTTTAGCATTAACTCAGAGAGGCTGATAGGAATATGTGCAGCGTAAACCCTTCAACATCTCAAAAGTATTTCCATACTGTGAAATAATCTATTTTCAAGGTATAATCATTTTTTTGACATAGCTTTTCTAGTTATTTGAAAATTACATTTAATTGCAGGCTTTGTATAGTTCATTTCTGTTAAATTAATATTCCAAAAAGCCATGTATTTCATTTGAATATTGACAAAAAAATAGGTTTAATAAAATACTGTTATTATTTAATATGACTAGTTTTTACTTGGCTAAAAAGACATTTGTCTTATTTTCCTATCCTAGAAAGCATTGATATTGCAACTGTTGGAACACACGTTTTTTGAAAAATATGGATTAAGAAAATCACTGTTGTTATTTCCAAAATAAACAAGCACTTAAAATATGTTAAAATAACAGCCATATACAGTCTTAAGGCAAATGCAATTAAAAATATGAATTGTTGCTGTTATATATGCATATGTTTCAAGTCACCATAATTTTGGCTTTCAGTGGGCAAATGCCTATAGGGTAACTAGGGAATAATCTATTTTCTGTTTAAAGGGATAGTCTAGTCAAAATTAAACTTTCATGATTCACATAGAGCAGGCATTTTTAAACAACTTTCTAATTTACTCCTATAATAATTTTTTCTTCACTCTCTTGGTATCTTTATTTGAAAAAGCTGGAATGTAAGCTAAGGAGCTGGCCCATTTTTGGTTCAGCACCCTGGGTAGCGCTTGCTGATTGGTGGCTACATTTAGACACCAATGGACTGGCTTTTAAGCTTACATTCTTGTTTTTTTAAATAAAGATACCAAGAGAACGAAGAAAAATTGATAATTGGAGTCAAATAGAAAGTTGCTTAAAATAGTACGCTCTATCTGAATCATGAAAGTTTATTTTTTACTGGACTATCCCTTTAAGATATTTAGAATTATTCATGGTATTTTGTAACCATTTCATTGTTGGATAATTTACAAATTAATATCTAAACTATTTTAATTTGGATGAGGATATTCAAGGTTAGAGGTGTATGATTATTTTAAGGAATTTTGTTTTTCAAAGAGCATTAACAACTAGGAATTTGCTAAAGTAACTAAGTGTTTTTATATAAACTCTTTTTCTTTATAGTAGCACTATATGATAATTAGGGACATAGTATGCTAATTAGTGTCACCGTAATCTTGATTAATGGAGTTTAGTGAGCCAAAGTGCATGAGATGAATACTAAAATGTGGATTTCATTGTTGATTACTAGTCATTAATGACAGGTATTAGCTTAAAATAACCACATCATTTAACCCTTGTACAAATGATGTATTTCTAAGGAGTCATTTAGAAAATAAATAATAGCCTGATGCTTGTTAACCCTTTGGCTGTAAGACAGAGGTGTATATGGTGTGCAGCCAGATATGTTTTAAAGCTGGATGCTGGCAGCCAAGGGTTAAATAGTAGACATTTGCACAGGTGAAAAATTAGTTTTGTCCGAAAGATTATTATTGGATTTGGATTTGTTACTGTTATTTCCAAAAGGAACAGCTAATGTAAGCAAATAATATCACAAAAAAATTACATTGTAAGATTCAAGCAATTAAAATAACCTATTTGTTAATGTTAAAAGAACATACCGCTCCTGTATGACTAAAATTCTGTATTTAGTGCCTGACCGGCTGTCCCTAACATCAGTCATTAGTAATACAATAGCCAGATAGGACAGGGGACAATGAACAAATAAATGATGAGACCCCCTGTACATTATTACAAACAAAGGAGCTTAAAGGGACAGTCTAGGCCAAAATAATCTTTCATGATTCAGATAGAGAATGTAATTTTAAACATTTTTCCAATTTACTTTTATCACCAATTTTGCTTTGTTCTCTTGGTATTCTTAGTTGAAAGCTTAACCTAGGAGGTTCATATGCTAATTTCTTAGACCTTGAAGCCCACCTCTTTTCAGGTTGCATTTTAACAGTTTTTCACCACTAGAGGGTGTTAGTTCACGTATTTCATATAGATAACACTGTGCACGTGAAGTTATCTGGGAGCAGGCACTGATTGGCTAGACTGCAAGTCTGTCAAAAGAACTGAAAAAAGGGGCAGTTTGCAGAGGCTTAGATACAAGATAATCACAGAGGTTAAAAGTGTATTATTATAACTGTGTTGGTTATGCAAAACTGGGGAATGGGTAATAAAGGGATGATCTATCTTTTAAAACAATAAAATTTCTGGTGTACACTGTCCCTTTAATAAGCAACCCCCCTTCCTGCACCTTATTTTGGAACAAAATGGCATTACCAAAGGAACAAATCGATTTCGTCAAGCAATGATTCATTTTTCATCCGTTTTGTCCAATAATGTTTTCGGCTGATCGTATATCAAGCGACTCAATGAATCGGCAAAATTCTGAAGAATTCGCATTCGTCCGAAGGCCGAATGCACATCTCTATTAAATAGACTACAGAATTTAAAAGTTTCAAACCTAAATCTTCTACCTTAAAGGGACTGTAAATCCTAACCCCTCTATTACAATTATTAAATATATTAACGATTGAACTCAGTTTGCAGAGTATATATAAGCGCTACGGAAGCGTTTTAAAACCAGTTCAAATAATTACCTTTTTCAATATCCACTATCCGCCCATGCAGCCACAGATATTTTTTTCATTGACAGCGCTGCAGGGCCGTTATGTCAATCATTACTTTCAATACGCCCATTTTCAGATCCGGAGCCCACATTTACACTTCCGTCGCGAATGCGCAGTTCAACCATCCATATTCTTTCTATTTATCATTAGCATTATGTAATTATATTATCATTAGCATTATCGTTATACTATCATTAGCATTATGTAATATGTCCCAAAAGATAAGTTGTTGTAATGTAAATTTTATTTTCTAATAGCTTATGAAATAAAAAATGTAATTTTCAAAAATAAGTGTTTAATAAAACATTACTTTCTATTTCTATAAAGTATTGGAGTTGCTCGTTCGTCAACATGAGTGACTCACCGCTCATTCAGATACACAAAATCTAAATGCACGATGAAGCATCGAGATTCTGTGTATACGTCTGAAGACTGAGTGTAATGCGCATGCGCACGTGGAGAGGGAACGCGCGCTGTCAAAATTGCAGAAGACGGACGTTTGCTCCGCTGTTGGCTGCAGGGGCTATTATGGTAAGTATTGAAAAAAATAATCGAATTCGTAGCCGGATAGAAGATGCATTTTTAGGTAAGTATAACATATTTTTTAAAATACTTCCACTGGGCGGAGCCAACTGCAGTGCTAGCCGGACGTGTCTTGGTGTAGCTCCCGGGCCCAAGATCCTAATCCAGGGGTCTATTCATGTATTACAACATCCCTTTATTACCTAAACCTATGCAGATAGCCCCAGGAACTGTTATATTGCTCCTATTTCCTTTTTAAGGGTCCGGTGAGACTGCACAGGTCACTATAGCTGGCCTATACCGAGGTGTTATGAGAGGGAGCCGCCATATTGAGAACACTATCCTTTGGCCTTCTGAACACTTATCTAACATGGCGATTGAATCTATATTTCCCACAATTTCCACCCCAGCTCGCAACAAGAGTATCACGGCCTTCTTTTTGGAGGAGCTGCGGCTCTTACTTGAACACCACCATGCTTCCTTGGCTGACAAACTATATGTTGCGCTTAGCAAAGATGGCGCTTGCCAACTTCGACAGCCCGATTGTACTGAGCCCGTCTTGCCTGAATGTGGAGGGGGTGACGCTAAGGGGCCCCGGCGCTCACCCCCTGCCTGTAACACAGCTCGAGATGGCGGCACAGCAAAAGAGCCGGGTCATCTTTGTTTTCCAGAGGCTAGAAGGGAGGTAAACTCTGCCGCGGCTATGGACGCCCCTTCACCTGCTAGTATAACCCTGCCTGAAGCTTTCACGCCGGTCTTGACGCCAGGCCATGGCAGCGGGTCTTTGAAGCTACACAATGCAACTTTGGATATAGTTTTAGACTCTCCGCATGCTCTCCTACATGCCTTGGGACAACACTCACCGACTCCATTACAGGATGGTGCAACACCCTACATAATCTATTCCCTGTTGAGTCATTGGGCTCCTGATGGCAGGCCACAAGCTGTGAGGGTTTACATATATGCCCTGCTGAGACATTGGGACCCTGGTGGTAAGCCACAAGTTGCGAGGGTGTACATATATACTAGCAGATGTCCCTCTGGAGCACTTCAAAGTGTGGCGCTACTGTATATGCCTTGCTGCCTACTAACTGCTGATTAACATACTGGACATACCGCCATATAGATAAGTTTGCCTTTAATCTGCACCTGTCTTCTTGCCATATGGAAATCCTGTCTTTTACTGAGCAAAGCTTGGTTTTTCATATTGCTGCCCTATTATGTGAAGCATTACTATATATCTTGTACACTTCTGTGTTTACTTTTGGCAGCAAATTGAGATGGAAATGCTCTTCTTTTATATTAATCATTTATTGCAATTGAAGTTTTTCTAGCTCATTTTATTTTATATTTTATGATGGCGGGTTGAAGGTGTTTGCTGTCAATTGTATATTCTCTATGTGCATATTACATATGTATTTTCGCTATGAAAACAAATGTAGGTTTAACTGTAGTGGCATTACACTATTCTGCTCATTTCTTTGCTGGATATGAAGCTCGGACACTGTCCACATTTATATATTGACTGGCAGGTGAAAGACGTAAGTTTCTGGGTAGCACTCAGCTCTATATATCTAGATGGACTATGTTGGTGTGATGTCATATTATGGTCATTTAAGGCTGTTTAGTATACATGTTATTTGCTATTCGCTATCTACTGTCCTATGCCAAGTTATTATATAGATATAAGACAGCCCATATACCTTAGCTATGCACACATAGTCCATTAAATGTTGTCCTGCCCCCTATGGCTGGGGGCTGAACCCCCTTCATCTACAGTTCGCCAATTCCACAACTTCGCCACACAGATAGGATCAGGGCTACCCCCTCTCACACCTCTGTTACTTTCTTATTTTTAGTATGCCATCCCCTCCCCCCCACATAATGTACCTTCCTAATTGGAAGAGCTACTTAAGCGGTTTAGCTTATTTGTACCGCAACCTTCTATTTTGCAAGTATTATTGTGACATTTTTCTATTTCATTTGCGCTAGCTTTCTTTTTTGCCTTAATAAGAGGTATGTATTGTGCATCGCTAAATCTTTCTGAGATCAACTGGTTGAGATTATATTTCTAAGAGTATATTAGATATTGGGAAAAATATTTGAAAATGTCCTAGTTTCCTAGCACCAAAAAATGGAAAACATGAGGTTTATTCTCACTGTATGTTCACTACTTTGATATGCAACAAACTGAACCCTATGTGAAGAAATAGCGGTTATTGTAACTTCTTTACTTTTATGTCATTTTTTGTTGTAATGCCTTTATACCTCAATAAAAATATTTAAAAAAAAATAAAAAAAAATCCACTGCGCTTTTGCTCTGCATAGTAAGATTAATCAATATAACAACTTGTATATTTTAATTTAATGGGAACTAGAATTAAAGGTTTACTGTACCTTTAACAATATTATAATGTAAAATGATACTATTGCTTCATAATACTATTTACAACATTCTGTTTTCCTAAGAAATTAATAAGTGGAACTTTGTTAAGGACTTATAGAATAATGATATTCCAGGACCATAACAAGCTTCTGATAAACCATTAACCACTCATTGGGATAATGAAATGCATCTTCACAGTTATAAATAAATTAACAAAATGTGCACAGTCTTTTAATATTTACACTTTTTGAGTCACCAGCTCCTACTGAGAATGTGCAAGAATTCACAGAATAAACGTATATGTATTTGTGATTGGCTGATGGCTGTCACATGATACAGGTGGAGTCACCAGCTCCTACTGAGAATGTGCAAGAATTCACAGAATAAACGTATATGCATTTGTGATTGGCTGATGGCTGTCACATGATACAGGGGCAGTGGAAATAGACAAAACTTTGCAATTTATTAAAACAAAATTTACTACTTATTTGAAGTTCCGACTAAGTGCTATTGCATTATCTTGCTATCATCCTTTTGTTGATTATACAAATCTATTGTATTGACTGGTCCTTTAATAACTCCAAGTAGATGTTTTTTGAGACTATATTTGCCGTAAATCATTTCCGGTTGAAACATTGTATGGGCACATCTAGTCTTACTGATGTTTTTGTCTTGTGACTGCATTAACTTGATCAATACTTTGCATACAGAGAATGTATCAGTAACTTTCCACTCCAACAGAAATAGAATAGTGTTTCACATAACTTTTGGAAATTTTCCATGTCAACAGTCTTGACCTCTTTCAAACAGCACATCGGGCTCTTTATTTATTATTAACATTTCTGTAAATGTTCAGTTTTCAAATAAAAAAATAAGGTTGCTTCCTGGTTTAATAAAAACTCAAGAATTAATTAACTAAAATAAATCATCTGAATAAATATTTATGGATCAAGCGAAGTGTTTTTTATGTTGAAAAATTATACTTACACATTTACAAAAAATTATATGGAATTTTTAAAGGGAAATGAAACCCCATTTTTTTCTTTCATGGTTCAGATAAAGCATACTATTTAAACAACTTTCAATTTTTTTTCTATCATTATATTTGCTTCATTCTCTTGGAATCCTTTGTTAAAAGAGCATCAACACACTACTGGGAGCTAGCTGAACACATCTGGTGAGCCAATGACAAGAAGCATATATGTGCAGCCACCAATCAGCAGCTAGCTCACAGTAGTCTAATGCTGCTCCGGAGCCTACCTAGGTATGCTTTTTAACAAATGATACCAAGGGAACAAAGCAAATTAGAATGGTAGATGTCCTGAACGCTAGTGATGGGAAAATTAGTCGAAAGTACAATTTGCTTGGTCAAACAAATGTCGATAAGGACTAAAAACCATTAATGTTCATTAAACAAATGTTATTTCTGATTTTCAAATGTTACTTTTGTTTTCTAATGTTCATAATTAGATTGAATGTCCACATAAGAACATTCGAAATTCTAAACGAATGAACAAATGTCTTAAAATTAATTTCATTTTTCGAATTTTGCAAAACATTCGCCCATCCCTACTGAACACCAACCTTGGGTTGTCTCACTGCATCTACTCATATGACATTGTTGCTTTTTAACCAGCTGTCCAAGTGTCCTGAGAATAATGTTCTGGACACGTTAATATCCCAGTTTTGCCTTGGCCACAAAATACATCAAGAAATCGATACATGCTAATTATTCATGCAAAGCTCCCACATGCCCAGTACTATTCACGTACCAGCGCCCATACTCCCATAACCAATCAGATCTGATAAGGGCAGTGCAGGATTTCCATCCACACTGACTTGTCCATGACCTCATCAGAGCCATCCCGGCATCTGCCCCAACACGCCAAGACCAGTACTATTCATGTGCCAACCTTTACACACCCACTACCCAGTGTGTGGTGTTCTGCCGAGGGAAGACTTGTGACATCAGCTCGGCATCTGCCCTAGTGCTAACCAGCTCTACTGAGGTACATCCACTCTGAGAAGGGCAGCGTTAGCCAGTTCATAACAGAGAGTGTATGTGCCAATGGTCACTTTTAATTTAGACTGTGTGCAGGGATTACTGCAACCCCTTATGCTGGGCAAGATGGTTAGAGAGACTGGCTACATCTAAGCAATGGGCAACTATACCTTTTAGTCTTTTGTTACTAAAGTAAAAGGGATTACTTCTGTTTTTAGACTGTATGTACATAGGATAACCTAAGGAATTTGAATTGTACCTGATAATAAGTTTGAAAATGTGGTCACCCTGGTGACTAGCAAAATATATATGATCTAAACATTTATAAACATTTATGTGCTCTAAATACACAATTTTCATTTAATTTACTAATCTCTTCCATTTTATTGTCATATTATGTGGAAATCGTAAATATGACTTTGCTTAAAAAAATATATATATATATTTTTCAAATAGCTGACACATTAAACAAACATTCTAAATTCATTAAAAAAAAAACAACAGAAAATTTGTAACTGGTGTCAGATGGCGAATGGCTGAATAAGATTTATTGCGTTAAATAACAGTATTATAGGCTTTATATAAGGTTCACTGTTTGGGAAAATAATGCACCACCTTGACGCTTGGCTGCAAAGTGCCTAAAGGAACGTAAAGGAGCTCATTAATCACAATACAAAAGACAGCTGGATAAAGGTAACTTAGAAATCTAACCGTCATTCTGCTTAGGAAAGGACATATATATTCTCTAATAGTTTTACACATAAATGTAATGGGCTTAGATTGAAGGCTAATGGATATAAATATATAAAATGTAATGGAACTTGAGTGGGGAATACTTGACAGTACTGCACCACTTGAATGTTAGCATTTTGTCTGTATACATATAATTATATTAATATATATATTTATTTAGTTATTGTAAGTAACCCCTAACGGACATACAGTAGTTATCAAGAATGTTTCAGTAATAGCCTGTGGCTATTTTTTCTTAGGTGATTACAGAAAAAGAGGGTATGAGATAATTACAAGACTATAAGGGTTCAGTCCTCAAGACCCTTAACATGCCAGATTTTCATGATATCTTAACAAGAGCACTTTTGAAATAATCAGCTGATGGATGAGAGCAGGTTAGTAACCATGGTTACTGATCAGCAGATTATTTCACCTGTTCTCTAGTTAAGATATAATGAATATCTGGCCTGTTAAGGGTCTTGCCGACTGGGTTTAGGAAACAATGGCTTAAAGGGACAGTAAACACCTTGATATTGCAATATAAAATGTTATTTATGTATAGTACAAAATATAGCTTAATTATGTATTCCTCCCCTTTTACTGTAATTTATAAATGTGGGTATTCCAAAACTAAGAACTCAGATAGCTTCACAAGCCAAACCCTACCACATATCTGTCCCTAGTCATATTCCACAGAGATGATTAGGTACAAATTGCAAAACAAATCAAGCAGAGCTGGACTGGGAAATCAGACCGGCCCTAGAAATTTCGGAATACTGGCCCAGCCCTCGCCCCAGCATCTGCCCAGCCCCCCCCAGCCAATTACCATCTGTATTCCAGGAGCGGAGCAGCCTTGAATAGATGTGCTACACTACACACAAGCTTTGCTCCATGTCCTGGCTGGTAGGCTTCCTCTGTCCTCCTTCCTAGGATGTGGCCTTGCAATGCCTGCAGGCCACCGGGAAATATCCCGGTGGAACATTCCGGCACTGAAATCCAGTCTTGACAACAAAATGACTTTGGCTAGCTATGCCTACTCCTGTCTCCTGGACCAAGTCTGGATTGAGTCCTCAAGTCATAAGGCATGGGGGGAGTTTAACCACTGAAAAACAATTACAGCAAACAAAGTGTTAATGTATTCCAAAATTTTGACACATAAATGCCACTATCCTCAATCCTGATTGGTATATGATTAATTAATCAGGATTGCATCTTTTTTATTAAATACAAAGTAATTCCTTCTTTAAACAAAACAAATAGTGGAATTCAAAGGAAAAAAATCTGTCGCTACATCACATATAGTTCTTAAAGGGATATGAAACTCAAAAATGTGAACTACTGGTGCAATACCGCTCCCTGCTGATTTGCGGCCAAGCTAGCAAGCGGTGTCAATCAGCCCGATCATGCATGATCGGGTGGATTGCTATACGCCGCCTCATAAGTGGCGTATGAGTTTAGGAGTCTTAGGACCGCTGCTTCCTAACTCCTGTTTCCAGCGAGCCTGAAGGCATGCGCAGAAACAAGGGGAACAGGGGCCATTCGGCCCTTTTTAAATAGACCGCTAAGACTCTATGACAGCATGCGTGACCACTGATGCACTGCAGCTTGTGCACACTCTGCTTATAGTCTATGATACTGTATCTGATTGGCTGTAGTACCTGCCTGTGAACATGAACTAGCTTCAAGAATTAGGGATAGGCGAATGTGATGAAAGTGTAATTCGTTTGGTAGAACGATAAGTCCTGTGGACATTTGTTTTGGACAATTAACATTAAATGTAACATTAGATTTAACAAATACTATTCAGAAGTTCAATAGTTAATGTGGTAAATTGATACATAATAGATACAAATATATCAATTTCAATGTTTCTATTCTGAATATTGCATAATTCGAATATTACATTTAAAGAGAGCCTTAGAAATACTATTACAAATATATAGATTCAAATTTTTCGACTTTGAATATTGCATAATTCAATTCGAATTATTAGAAAAATTTGAATCAAATATTACTTTTAAAGGGACAGTCAAGTCCAAAAAAACCTTTCATGTTTCAAATAGGGCATGTCATTTTAAACAACTTTCCAATTTACTTTTATCACCAATTTTGCTTTGTTCTCTTGGTATTCTTAGTTGATAGCTAAACCTAGGTTCATATGCTAATTTCTTAGACCTTGAAGGCCGCCTCTAATCTAAATGCATTTTGATAGTTTTTCACCACTAGAGGGCAATTAGTTCACATGTTTTATATAGATAACATTGAGCTCATGCACATGAATTTACCATGGAGACAGCTTTGATTGGCTGAACTGCAAGTCTGTCAAAAGAACTGACATAAGGGGGAAGTCTGCTGAGGCTTAGATACAAGGTAATTACAGAGGTAAAACGTGTATAATTATAACTGTGTTGGTTATGCAAAATTGGGGAATTGATAATTAAGGGGTTATTTATCTTTTAAAACAACAAAAATTCTGGTGTTGACTGTCCCTTTAATGAAATTACTAGAAATACTATTATATTAAACAAATGTTAGAATGTTATGCAAATATGAACAAATGAATGCGCTAAAATTTGTTTTATTTTTCGAATGCTGCAAAACATTCGCCCGTCCCTATTCAAGATAGAGAATAACCCAATACAAACGTATCTTAAATATTTGTATTTTCAGTGCAGATAACCTGTAATATATATGTGCTGCATTTCTGTACATAGATTGCTAGGGGAGTAACACAACTGAGACCAGGCTCATCTCTGGTCCTGCAGTCAGCAATGATGTCACTGCAGGGGAACCTGGTGGGACATGGGCTCTATTATGCCTGGTTTCTTTGTGTGCTTTTATTTGCTATTATAATAAGGTGGCATGGTTTCCTAGATAGATAATATGGTGGCAGGGTTTCCTAGATATATAATATGGTGGCAGGGTTTCCTAGATAGATAATATGATGGAAGGGTTTCCTATATAGATAAAATGGTGGCAGGGTTTCCTAAATATATAATATGGTGGCAGGGTTTTACTAGATAGATAATAAGGTGGCAGGGTTTCCTAGATAGATAATATGATGGCAGGGTTTCCTAGATAGATAATAAGGTGGTAGGGTTTCCTATATAGATAATAAGGTGGTAGGGTTTCCTATATAGATAATAAGGTTGCAGGGTTTCCTAGATAGATAATAAGGTGGCAGGGTTTCCTAGATAAATAATATGGTGGTAGGGTTTCCTATATAGATAAGGTGGCAGGGTTTCCTAGATAGATAATATGGTGGTAGGGTTTCCTAGATAGAAAATAAGGTGGCAGGGTTTCCTAGATAGATAATAAGGTGGCAGGGTTTCCTATATGTATAAAATGGCGGCAGGGTTTCCTAAATAGATAATATGGTGGCAGGGTTTCCTAGATAGATAATATGATGGCAGGGTTTCCTAGATAGATAATAAGGTGGCAGGGTTTCCTAGATAGATAATATGATGGCAGGGTTTCCTAGATAGATAATATGATGGCAGGGTTTCCTATATAGATAATATGGTGGCAGGGTTTCTTAGATAATATGATGGCAGGGTTTCCTAGATAGATAATATGGTGGCAGGGTTTCTTAGATAGATAATATGATGGCAGGGTTTCCTAGATAGATAATATGATGGCAGGGTTTCCTTTATAGATAATATGGTGGCAGGGTTTCTTAGATAGATAATATGGTGGCAGGGTTTCCTAGATAGATAATATGATGGCAGGGTTTCCTAGATAGATAATATGGTGGCAGGGTTTCCTAGATAGATAATATGATGGCAGGGTTTCCTAGATAGATAATATGGTGGCAGGGTTTCCTAAATAGATAATATGGTGGCAGGGTTTCTTAGATAGATAATAAGGTGGCAGGGTTTCTTAGATAGATAATATGATGGCAGGGTTTCCTATATAGATAATAAGATGGCACGGTTTCCTAGATAGATAATAAGGTGAAAGTGTTTCCAAGATAGATAATAAGGTGGCAGGGTATCCTAGATAGATAATATGGTGGCAGGGTTTCTTAGATAGATAATATGATGGCAGGGTTTCCTAGATAGATAATATGATGGCAGGGTTTCCTAGATAGATAATATGGTGGCAGGGTTTCCTAGATAGATAATATGATGGCAGGGTTTCCTAGATAGATAATATGGTGGCAGGGTTTCCTAAATAGATAATATGGTGGCAGGGTTTCTTAGATAGATAATAAGGTGGCAGGGTTTCTTAGATAGATAATATGATGGCAGGGTTTCCTATATAGATAATAAGATGGCACGGTTTCCTAGATAGATAATAAGGTGAAAGTGTTTCCAAGATAGATAATAAGGTGGCAGGGTATCCTAGATAGATAATATGGTGGCAGGGTTTCTTAGATAGATAATATGATGGCAGGGTTTCCTAGATAGATAATATGATGGCAGGGTTTCCTATATAGATAATATGGTGGCAGGGTTTCTTAGATAGATAATATGGTGGCAGGGTTTCCTAGATAGATAATATGATGGCAGGGTTTCCTAGATAGATAATATGGTGGCAGGGTTTCCTAGATAGATAATATGATGGCAGGGTTTCCTAGATAGATAATAAGGTGGCAGGGTTTCCTAGATAGATAATAAGGTGGCAGGGTTTCCTATAAAGATAAATTTGGTGGCAGGGTTTCCTATATAGATAATATGATGCCAGGGTTTCCTAGATAGATAATAAGGTGGCAGGGTTTCCTAGATAGATAATAAGGTGGCAGGGTTTCCTAGATAGATAATATGGTGGCAGGGTTTCTTAGATAGATAATATGATGGCAGGGTTTCCTAGATAGATAATATGATGGCAGGGTTTCCTAGATAGATAATAAGGTGGCAGGGTTTCCTAAATAGATAATATGGTGGCAGGGTTTCTTAGATAGATAATAAGGTGGCAGGGTTTCTTAGATAGATAATATGATGGCAGGGTTTCCTATATAGATAATAAGATGGCACGGTTTCCTAGATAGATAATAAGGTGAAAGTGTTTCCAAGATAGATAATAAGGTGGCAGGGTTTCCTAAATAGATAATATGGTGGCAGGGTTTCTTAGATAGATAATAAGGTGGCAGGGTTTCCTATATAGATAATATGGTGGCAGGGTTTCTTAGATAGATAATATGGTGGCAGGGTTTCTTAGATAGATAATATGATGGCAGGGTTTCCTAGATATATAATATGATGGCAGGGTTTCCTAGATAGATAATATGGTGGCAGGGTTTCTTAGATAGATAATATGGTGGCAGGGTTTCCTATATAGATAAAATGGTGTTTCTTAGATAGATAATATGGTGGCAGGGTTTCCTATATAGATAAACTGCTGTTTCCGGCGAGCCTGAAGGCTTGCGCATAAACAGAGAGTCTAGGGGCCATTCGGCCCTTGTTAAATTGGCCCCATGGTCTTTACACTTATAAATTTGAATGGTTACATTCATTTATTTATCCTTTGGTATTAAAAAAATATTGGAGCAATAAACTTCTAAGGAAAATATCCCCTGTGCTAATTTCTGTTAACCTTTAACTGCCTTACAGCCCATAGTGTAAGAAAAAGAAAACTTGTTTCTGCAAAAGCAATAAGTATATCAGTGGGTTACTTAGATGTCTTGTAATTAAAACAGTAAACAGTATAATATATTATACTAGTATAGGTGCTTGGTTAAAGAGATAGTAAATCCTAGCCTTTGTGAAATGCTAGGATTTACCAATGCAACAAATAAAGGAATCTTTGAGTCATGAAGTATAAAATACTTCATGCTAAAAGTTCCTTTATTTGTCTGCAACGCTGAGCACCTCAAGCCTCCCGCAGCAGAATGCTGTTTTTCAATTAGGTGACGTTTCCACCTTTTAACCTATAGCCGTGCGGGCCAGCTGGCATTATGCTGGATAGCTAGCACGCTATTGGCTCACTGCATTATAGCGTTCTGCTGTGGCAGCCTGAGGTGCTCAGTGCGGCAAACGCTGCAGACAAATAAAGGAACTTTCAGCATGAAGTATTTTATTCTTCATGAATGAAAGTCCCCTTTATTTGTTCCACAGGTGAATCCTAGCATTTAAAAAAAAATAGGATTTACCATCACTTTAAAGGTCACATTATTTGATTGCATAAGTATATACTGCAAAAATTAAAATACAGATATCTAATAGGTATATGTGTCTAGCAATCATTTACAGATTTGCTAAAATAAATGGGGACATACATAAAGGGGCATACAAGACGTTAACCAACAATAGTGTTAATATTAACCTTTTCTATACACTAGGACTAGCAGAAGTGTCCTTTCTTGTAAAAGGAGATGGAAAAACTATGAATAGTTAAATGGCCAGGCTGGGACTCTTATGGGCTTCTTGAAGCAGCAATTGAGTGTTAATCATAAGATGACTTATCAGATCAGATTACAAGATCGTCATGAGAGAGAAGGTTGAATTAAAGCAGGACACCGCTTCAAAATCACTTGTAACATCAAAGCTTAACCAACGCCAGATCTGGGCGGGGTAGTATTTCCTTATACAAGGCCAATAAATCGTAGTAGACAGGAGAATTGTCCCACTGAATTAGCGAGGTAATAAAGTAGTGTGACTCTGTCTCACATAATCCCATCTGTTCCAGATAGTTAATTTCTTTAAGCCAATCAAAAACTCTGTGTGCTGCAGCCAGAGCACCAGTTTCATCTTAAAAACTTGATGAACACATGCCCCACTCCGGAGGGACGGCCGCATTCCTCCCAGCTGAGGCAATCTGTAAATGTGGGCACTTCTCACTCTTGTAGTCATCAGGATGAGGGTAAGTGAACTCTGCCCCAGAGACAGTGCACCTCACACTCGGCTGCATGCAACTACTTAGCGCTCTGTCCTCAACTACCTTTGCCATATTTGGCTTAATAAGACCATCTCTCTCTGTGCGCTGTGCTTCCACAAATAACAGCCACCAATGAAACTTGAATTGCGATATAGATATCTTCCTCTGTGCTTATGTATATGGATAAAGAGCGTAGTACTTTCTCCTCAATCTAACAAGAAATTAATATATTCTCCATTTACCCGGATTACCCGGTGGCGGACAGGGGGGGGGGTGCTAAGCTTTTATCTCCTATGGAGCCTCCAACAAATCCCAGCAGTCCGCTCTAGAAGGTTCTGCAGAGTATAAAATAGATTTCATCCAGTACCACAAGATAGTCTTCTGTGTAGCAGTATAAAAATTTATGCTGGATGGGTTAATAAAATTCAGATTTCATGGCAGATTGAGAATCTTCTGTGCAGAGCTCCCAGTTTAGCGGCACGCCCCCTCTGCAGTCTTAAAGGGACACTGAACCCAAAGTTTTTCTTTCGTGATTCAGATAGAGCATGCAATTTTAAGCAACTTTCTAATTTACTGCTTTTATCAAATTTTCTTCATTCTCTTGGTATGTTTATTTGATAAGCAAGAATGTAAGTTTAGATGCCAGCACATTTTTGGTGAACAACCTGGGATGTCCTTGCTGATTGGACAGCACCAATAAACCAGTGCTGCCAATGGTCTGAACCGAAAACTTGCTGGCTCCTTAGCTTAGCTGCCTTCTTTTTCAAATAAAGATCGCAAGAGAATGAAGAAAAATTGACCAAAATCAGCATGGTTTTACTTCAGGGAGATCATGTCAGACTAATCTAATTGACTTCTTTGATTATGTAACAAAAGTATTAGACAAGGGAGGAGCAGTTGATGTAGCATATCTAGATTTCAGCAAAGCATTTGACACCGTCCCACACAATAAACTTATTCACAAACTATATCTCCTTGGTCTAGATTCAAAAATTATGAACTGGGTGGAATGCTGGCTTAAGGACAGAAAACAAAGTGTCTTAGTAAATGGAGTTCATTCAGCAGAGGGGGCTGTTACTAGTGGTGTTCCTCAGGGGTCAGTTCTGGGGCCTGTTTTGTTTAACATATTTATCTGCGATATCAGCAAAGGGCTACAGGGGAAAGTATGTCTCTTTGCAGATGATACAAAAATTTGCAACAGAGTGGATGTTCCAGGGGGGGTAGACAAAATGAGAAGTGATATACAACAATTGGAGGATTGGACAAAGGACTGGGATCTAAAGTTTAACACAGCAAAGTGTAAAATAATGCATTTAGGGAAGAAAAATCCAAATGTTAATTACAGACTCAATGACACTTTACTGACTGTTACAGACGAGGAACAGGACTTGGGAATTATTATTTCAGATGATTTAAAACTTAGTAAACAATGTAGTAATGCAGCGAGTAAGGCTAGCAGAATGCTTGGATGTATTGGTAGAGGTATTTGCAGCAGAAATAGTAAGGTTCTTATGCCACTTTATAGATCATTAGTTAGGCCTCATCTTGAGTATTGTGTGCAGTTCTGGAGACCATATCTTCAGAAGGATATTAACAAACTTGAATCTGTGCAAAGGAGGGCTACCAAAATGGTACATGGTCTAAAAAATAAAACTTACCAGGATAGGCTCAATGACCTAAATATGTATAGCTTAGAAGAGAGAAGGGAAAGAGGTGATATGATAGCAACTTTCAAGTACATTAAAGGGTTTAGTAAAACTGAGGCTGTGGGTATTTTACATAAAATGGAAAATTCAAGAACAAGGGGTCATGAGCTCAAGCTAAAGGGTAGTAGATTCAGGAGTAATTTGAGGAAGCACTTCTTTACAGAAAGAGTGATTGATTTATGGAATAAACTTCCTCAAGAGGTAGTAGCAACAAACACTGTGGGGGACTTTAAAAATGCATGGGACAAGCATAGGGCTATCCTACGAACTAGATAAGTTTATACTGTTAGGTAAGGTCGGGCAGACTTGCTGGGCCTATGGCTCTTATCTGCCATCAATATCTATGGCCTAGATTTGGAGTTTGGCGGTAGAAGGGCTGTTAACGCTCCGCGGGCTTTTTTCTGGCCGCACCATAAATTTAACTCTGGTATCGAGAGTTCAAACAAATGCTGCGTTAGGCTCCAAAAAAGGAGCGTAGAGCATTTTTACCGCAAATGCAACTCTCGATACCAGAGTTGCTTACGGACGCGGCCAGCCTCAAAAACGTGCTCGTGCACGATTCTCCCATAGGAAACAATGGGGCTGTTTGAGCTGAAAAAAAACCTAACACCTGCAAAAAAGCAGCGTTCAGCTCCTAACGCAGCCCCATTGTTTCCTATGGGGAAACACTTCCTACGTCTGCACCTAACACTCTAACATGTACCCCGAGTCTAAACACCCCTAACATTACACTTATTAACCCCTATTCTGCCGCCCCCGCTATCGCTGACCCCTGCATATTTTTTTTAACCCCTAATCTGCCGCTCCGTAAACCGCCGCAACCTACGTTATCCCTATGTACCCCTAATCTGCTGCCCTAACATCGCCGACCCCTATATTATATTTATTAACCCCTAATCTGCCTCCCTCAACGTCGCCGACACCTGCCTACACTTATTAACCCCTAATCTGCCGAGCGGACCTGAGCGCTACTATAATAAAGTTATTAACCCCTAATCCGCCTCACTAACCCTATCATAAATAGTATTAACCCCTAATCTGCCCTCCCTAACATCGCCGACACCTACCTTCAATTATTAACCCCTAATCTGCCGAGCGGACCTCACCGCTATTCTAATAAATGTATTAACCCCTAAAGCTAAGTCTAACCCTAACACTAACACCCCCCTAACTTAAATATAATTTACATCTAACGAAATAAATTAACTCTTATTAAATAACTTATTCCTATTTAAAGCTAAATACTTACCTGTAAAATAAATCCTAATATAGCTACAATATAAATTATAATTATATTATAGCTATTTTAGGATTAATATTTATTTTACAGGCAACTTTGTAATTATTTTAACCAGGTACAATAGCTATTAAATAGTTAAGAACTATTTAATATTTACCTAGTTAAAATAATAACAAATTTACCTGTAAAATAAATCCTAACCTAAGATATAATTAAACCTAACACTACCCTATCAATAAATTAATTAAATAAACTACCTACAATTACCTACAATTAACCTAACACTACACTATCACTAAATTAATTAAATACAATTCCTACAAATAAATACAATTAAATAAACTAGCTAAAGTACAAAAAATAAAAAAGAACTAAGTTACAAAAAATAAAAAAATATTTACAAACATAAGAAAAATATTACAACAATTTTAAACTAATTACACCTACTCTAAGCCCCCTAATAAAATAACAAAGCCCCCCAAAATAAAAAAATTCCCTACCCTATTCTAAATTAAAAAAGTTAAAAGCTCTTTTACCTTACCAGCCCTGAACAGGGCCCTTTGCGGGGCATGCCCCAAGAATTTCAGCTCTTTTGCCTGTAAAAGAATAAATACAATACCCCCCCCCCCCCAACATTACAACCCACCACCCACATACCCCTAATCTAACCCAAACCCCCCTTAAATAAACCTAACACTAAGCCCCTGAAGATCTTCCTACCTTGTCTTCACCATCCAGGTTCACCGATCCGTCCTGAAGAGCTCCTCCGATGTCCTGATCCAAGCCCAAGCGGGGGGCTGAAGAGGTCCATGATCTGGTCAAAGTCTTCATCCAAGCGGGGCAGAAGAGGATCTTCCATCCGATTGAAGTCATCATCCAGGCGGCATCTTCTATGGTCTTCCATCCGGAGCGAAGCGGCAGGATCCTGAAGACCTCCAGCGCGGAACATCCATCCGGCCCGACGACTGAACGACGAATGACTGTTCCTTTAAGGGACGTCATCCAAGATGGCGTCCCTCGAATTCCGATTGGCTGATAGGATTCTATCAGCCAATCGGAATTAAGGTAGAAATTTTCTGATTGGCTGATGGAATCAGCCAATCAGAATCAAGTTCAATCCGATTGGCTGATCCAATCAGCCAATCAGATTGAGCTCGCATTCTATTGGCTGTTCCGATCAGCCAATAGAATGCGAGCTCAATCTGATTGGCTGATTGGATCAGCCAATCGGATTGAACTTGATTCTGATTGGCTGATTCCATCAGCCAATCAGAAAATTCCTACCTTAATTCCGATTGGCTGATAGAATCCTATCAGCCAATCGGAATTCGAGGGACGCCATCTTGGATGACGTCCCTTAAAGGAACAGTCATTCGTCGTTCAGTCGTCGGGCCGGATGGATGTTCCGCGCTGGAGGTCTTCAGGATCCTGCCGCTTCGCTCCGGATGGAAGACCATAGAAGATGCCGCCTGGATGATGACTTCAATCGGATGGAAGATCCTCTTCTGCCCCGCTTGGATGAAGACTTTGACCGGATCATGGACCTCTTCAGCCCCCCGCTTGGGCTTGGATCAGGACATCGGAGGAGCTCTTCAGGACGGATCGGTGAACCTGGATGGTGAAGACAAGGTAGGAAGATCTTCAGGGGCTTAGTGTTAGGTTTATTTAAGGGGGGTTTGGGTTAGATTAGGGGTATGTGGGTGGTGGGTTGTAATGTTGGGGGGGGGGGTATTGTATTTATTCTTTTACAGGCAAAAGAGCTGAAATTCTTGGGGCATGCCCCGCAAAGGGCCCTGTTCAGGGCTGGTAAGGTAAAAGAGCTTTTAACTTTTTTAATTTAGAATAGGGTAGGGAATTTTTTATTTTGGGGGGCTTTGTTATTTTATTAGGGGGCTTAGAGTAGGTGTAATTAGTTTAAAATTGTTGTAATATTTTTCTTATGTTTGTAAATATTTTTTTATTTTTTGTAACTTAGTTCTTTTTTATTTTTTGTACTTTAGCTAGTTTATTTAATTGTATTTATTTGTAGGAATTGTATTTAATTAATTTATTGATAGTGTAGTGTTAGGTTAATTGTAGGTAATTGTAGGTAGTTTATTTAATTAATTTATTGATAGGGTAGTGTTAGGTTTAATTATATCTTAGGTTAGGATTTATTTTACAGGTAAATTTGTTATTATTTTAACTAGGTAACTATTAAATAGTTCTTAACTATTTAATAGCTATTGTACCTGGTTAAAATAATTACAAAGTTGCCTGTAAAATAAATATTAATCCTAAAATAGCTATAATATAATTATAATTTATATTGTAGCTATATTAGGATTTATTTTACAGGTAAGTATTTAGCTTTAAATAGGAATCATTTATTTAATAAGAGTTAATTTATTTCGTTAGATTTAAATTATATTTAACTTAGGGGGGTGTTAGTGTTAGGGTTAGACTTAGCTTTAGGGGTTAATCCATTTATTATAGTAGCGATGAGCTCCGGTCGTCAGATTAGGGGTTAATAATTGAAGGTAGGTGTCGGCGATGTTAGGGAGGGCAGATTAGGGGTTAATACTATTTATGATAGGGTTAGTGAGGCGGGTTAGGGGTTAATAACTTTATTATAGTAGCGGTGCGGTCCGCTCGGCAGATTAGGGGTTAATAAGTGTAGGCAGGTGTCGGCGACGTTGAGGGGGGCAGATTAGGGGTTAATAAATATAATATAGGGGTCGGCGATGTTAGGGCAGCAGATTAGGGGTACATAGGGATAACGTAGGTGGCGGCGCTTTGCGGTCGGAAGATTAGGGGTTAATTATTTTAAGTAGCTGGTGGCGACGTTGTGGGGGGCAGGTTAGGGGTTAATAAATGTAATACAGGGGTCGGCGGGGTTAGGGGCAGCAGATTAGGGGTACATAAGTATAACGTAGGTGGCGGTCGGCAGATTAGGGGTTAAAAAAATTTAAACGAGTGTTGGCGATGTGGGGGGACCTCGGTTTAGGGGTACATAGGTAGTTTATGGGTGTTAGTGTACTTTAGGGTACAGTAGTTAAGAGCTTTATGAACCGGCGTTAGCCCAGAAAGCTCTTAACTCCTGCTATTTTCAGGCGGCTGGAGTTTTGTCGTTAGAGCTCTAACGCTCACTTCAGAAACGACTCTAAATACCGGCATTAGGAAGATCCCATTGAAAAGATAGGATACGCAATTGGCGTAGGGGGATCTGCGGTATGGAAAAGTCGCGGCTGAAAAGTGAGCGTTAGACCCTTTAATCACTGACTCCAAATACCAGCGGGCGGCCAAAACCAGCGTTAGGAGCCTCTAACGCTGGTTTTCACGGCTACCGCCGAACTCTAAATCTAGGCCTTTGTTTCTATGTTTCTATAATAAGAGTAAATTAGAAAGTTGCTTAAAATGGCATGCTCTATCTGAATCATGAAAGAAAAAAAATTGGGTTCAGTGTTCCTTTAAGGGGACAGTCTAGTCCAAAAAAAAACTTTCATGATTCAGATAGGGCATGTAATTTTAAACAATTTTCCAATTTACTTTTATCACAAATTTTTCTTTGTTCTCTTGGTAGTCTTAGTTGAAAGTTTACTTAGGAGGTTCATATGCTAATTTCTTAGACCTTGAAGGCCGCCTCTTAAAAATGCATTTTAACAGGTTTTTCGCCACTATAGGGTGTTAGTTCATGTTTTTCATATAGATAACACTGTGCTTGTGCACGTGAAGTTACCTGGGAGCCATCACTGATTGGTTAAACTGCAAGTCTGTCAAAAGAACAAATAAAAGGGCAGTCTGCAGAGGCTTAGATACAAGATAATCACAGAGGTAAAAAATATATAAATATAACTGTGTTGGTTATGCAAAACTAGGGAATGGGTAAACAAGGGATTATCTATCTTTTAAAACAATAACAATTCTGGTGTAGACTGTCCCTTTAAATTTTACTTAAAGGGACAGTCTACTACAGAATTGTTATTGTTTAAAAAGATAGATAATCCCTTTATTACCCATTCCCAAGTTTTGCACAACCAACACGGTTATATTAATACACTTTTTACCTCTGTGATTACCTTGTATCTAAGCCTCTGCAGACTGCCCCCCTATTTAAAGGGACACTAAACCCACATTTTTTCTTTCATGATTCAGATAGAGAAGCAATTTTAAGCAACATTGTAATTTACTCCTATTGTCAAATTTTCTTCGTTCTCTTGCTATCTTTATTTAAAAAGCAGCAATGTGATGCATAGGAGCCGGCCCATTTTTGGTTGAGAACCTGGGTTATGCTTGCTTATTGGTGGGTAAATGTCAGCCTCCAATAAGCAAGCGCTATCCATGGTGCTGAACCTAAAATGGGCTGGCTCCTAAGATTTACATTCCTGCTTTTAAAATAAAGATAGCAAGAGAACGAAGAAAAATTGATAGTAGGAGTAAATTAGAAAGTTGCTTAAAATGTCATGCTCTATCTGAATCATGAAAGAAAAAATTTGGGTTCAGTGTCCCTTTAAGTTTTTTTGACAGACTTGCATTTTAAGTCAATTAGTGCAGATTCATAAATAACTCCACGGGCGTGAGCACAATGTTATCTATATGGCACACACGAACTAGCATCGTCTAACTGAGAAAAACTCAAAATGCACTGAGATAAGAGGCGGCCTTTAAGGGCTTAGACATTAGCATACAAACCTTCCTTAGCTTAACTTCAACAAAGAATGCCAAAAGAACAAAGCAAATTTGATGCTAAAAGTAAATTGGAAAGTTGTTTAAAATTACATGCCCTATCTGAATCATGAAAGTTTAATTTTGACTAAACTTTCCCTTTAAATGGGAGGAGGGACAACATGATAGAATGTCGACACCAGGATCATCCAAATCAGAGCTAAAAATGTAAATTGAATCATAATAAATGCAGTTATATAGCTCGTTTTACTTTACTTAATGAGATGCAAAGCACTCCAGACCCATGATCTAATCATTAATCAGCAGCTAACAATAGCTATTATTTCCTAAATGAATGGTGCTTAATGTATTGACCTCACAAGGAGCAAAGGTTGATTCAACATCCAAAAGAGTTGAATATGATTTGCCATCAGCCCTTTAAAGGGACACTAAACCCAATTTTTTTCTTTCATGATTCAGATAGAGCATGAGATTTTAGGCACCTTTCTAATTTACTCCTATTATCATTTTTTCTTTGTTCTCATGCTATCTTGATTTGAAAAAGCAGTACTGTAAGCTTTAGAGCCAGACCATTTCTTGTTCAGAACCTGGGTAGCACTTGCTGATTTGTGGCTAAATGTAGCAAACCAATCAGCAAGCTCTACCAAGGTGCTGAACTAAAACTGGGCTGGCTCCTAACCTTTTATTACTGCTTTTTCAAATCAAGATAACATGAGAACAAAGAAAAATTGATAATAGGAGTAAATTAGAAAGTTGCTTAAAATTGCCTGCTCTATCTGAATCATGAAAGAAAAAATGTGGAGTTAGTATCCCTTTAAAGAAACATTAAAGTGATTTTTTTTATATTTATTTTTGTTTATTGATTTTCATTCAAAATACAGGATTGCTGATATGACAAAACAGATGTATTACCAACAATGAAAGAAGTGAATAATAACACTCAAACAACATGGCAAGGTGAAATCTGCAATGGTTAAAGTTGAGATCTCATAGGTCAGTCTATGATGAAGGAGCAAACCAGACATATAAACATGGATTTTTAGAATTCCACCCACAGAATTCCCAGACACGCCCACAGAATTCCCAGACACGCCCACAAAATACCCAGACATGCTCATTGACCATCCAGACACAACCTTGATCCCACTCACTACCCACCAGTGACTACTCCCCCTCTCAGCAAGGGCCCCACTCACATAACGGCAATGCCTCCTGCCCCCATACTTTAGGAGGTAATATGTAAATTACACCTATTATATATATCATGATGAGATTGAATGCAAGAAAACAAGGTGAAAATGAAAAGCACATTTGTATCATAAAGAATCATATTCATATTCAATTTTAATTAATTATTCTCTTCTTCTACTCCAGAAACAGCAAACTCTCCCAAGTAATCTTCTGATATTTACATTTTTGCCTTATAAATTTCGCAAGGGAACTTTCACAACAAGCAAGACAGTTCCTTTTTTTCAGATTTATTAATGCTAACCAATGGGTCGCTATGTGCTTATAATTCACAGTTTATTTTTGGTATCATTGTATTACACAAAGCGAGTCCTTAGAGTGTCTCAGCGATATGACATAATAATCAGGAATATCTCATTTAATAAGAATTCCAAGGTATGAGAAGAGATAGGCACAGACAAATATAGACATAATTATGCACACTGACAATTATAGATATAACTAAGCACACACACGCTTAACACATTTTAGTATATTACTGTGAAACTCACTCAATATGTGAAATAAAAATTGTAATTGACTTGATGCTTTGCTTCAAACGCTGCACGTACCCACTGAGATCGAAATCAAGTGCCTTATTAGCAACTGATCATAAAAAAATATTCCATTAAAGTCTGCCGAAATTTTAGTTGTTACAATTAGCTGCTAAATTTACATGGTCGTGTCTTGCTATTTTAAAGCTGACAATTTTTTTTTTAAATGTTTTAAATCTTCACTTTTAAATCTTCACTTAGGGACTAAACAGAGCTTAGCAGTGAAGGGGTTAAAGGGACACCGGACCCAATTTTTTTCTTTCTGATTCAGATAGGGCATGACATTTTAAGCAACTTTTTAATTTACTCCTATTATCAAATTTTCTTCATTCTCTTGGTATCTTTATTTGAAAAGCAATAATGTAAGTTTAGATGCCGGCCCATTTTTGGTGAACAACCTGGGTTGTCCTTGCTGATTGGTGGATATATTCATCCACCAATAAAAAAGTGCTGTCCAGAGTACTGAACCAAATAAAAGCTTAGATGCCTTCTTTTTCAAATAAAGAGACCAAAAAAAAAATTGGTAATAGGAGTAAATTAGAAAGTTGCTTAAATTGCATGCTCTATCTGAATCACAAAAGAAAAAAAAAATGGGTTTAGTGTCCCTTTAAGTAGGGTTGCCAACTTTTCTGGAACAAAATATCGACCATGCTCATTAGCATAAATTTGCATAAATAATTATACAGCATAAATCAGGAACTAAAGCTGCTGGGACTGAGTTTAACCCTTTCAGCAACGTTCCGATGTAAACAAATTTAAATCACCTATCCCTATGACGCTTGGCACGCCCTCCAGACCGCAATCCCATTCAGGAAGCACTGTTGGCTTCAGTACAGCCAAATGGCTAGGACGTTCCATGCCGTCCTAACGGCACTAAAGCACAGCACAGTTAGGACGGCATAAAACGTCTTAACGTCGGAAGGGGTTAAATGACCACTGGTTTGAATTAAATTTCAACACCCTTAAAAGGAGTTTGACCACGATAACATCTGGGTGCAAAAAAGTATGGGAGTGCTTTTTATTTTACACCCTTTGCTCCCCTAGAACCACCATTGGACATGTTATCAAACATTAGATCATCTTTAGCCTTGATCAGACTGAGAAGGGACAAATGTTTAATAATGTGTACCTGATGTGTACTCTAGAGTGACTGTTCTATGAGGAGTTACGTTTCAGCTCCAATTCCTGCGTTTAGCTGTATGGCAGAAAAAGAACAGCCAATCACCATCAACAGTGCTGAGATCACACTTTGCTTTACTGTGATTTTGTTGCATGTCACCATAATCTCATGTTACTACTTCACTGGGATCTTGTGACACTTCAACGTAAACATCCTGTAACTGATGAGGTCATAGTCCCTTGCTAGCCCATGTACAAGCATCTGGATTGCTTAAAGTCCATCTAGAACAGTGTTTATCAACTCCAGTCTTTATGAACATTAACAGGCTAGAGTTTTATTATATCTTAACTACAGCACAGGTGAAATAATCATCTGATGGGTGAGAGCAGGTTAGTAACCATGGTTACTGATCAGCTGATTATTTTACCGGTGCTCTAGTTAAGATATAACGAATATCTGGCCTGATAAGGGTCCTGAGAAAACACTGAACGAGGTGTGGTTTTACACAGAGATGCTTATGTGTTATTTCATAGTCAGCTTTTTACTTACATGGTGCCACACTTTCAGATATAGGTAACGTCCTTTTAAAGAGTAATCATTTTTTTTCATGTTGAAGATTTAAAAAACGTATGACATAGTTTCATTTTATTTTTTTAAATTGTAATTGGATGTCTTGTTGAAAACCCGTGAAAAATATTTATGGCCCCTTAAAGGGATGTGAAACCCAAAATATTTATTTTGTAATTCAGACAGAGCATGCAATTAAAAAAAGAAAACACGGAGGGGCAGAGCCTGCATCTGTTGCGGAAGGTCATGTTTGTGAGAAGCTCCTGACTCTATCTGGACTTTTGGGGGTTATTTCTTATATAAAATTGTTTTAATACAGCAGAGATTATTGGTGAGGTGCTCTGAGAAACCCCATAAGAGTTTGTGGGTACATACTACGAAGATAGACTTTCCTATGTTCCTCTGCTAAGCGGTGGGGGGGCTGACCGCGTGACAGAGAACCTGTGCTGTGAGTCTGCTTACCCGAGCCGCTTGGGCTGCCACACAATCCCTCCAGGATTCTTTGGATTCTGGGTTATCAGCAGTGAACAGTGCTGCATAAACCTTATCTATAAAGGGGAAACGCTTACTACATCAAAGTACTACTACCAATTTACAGTAATATTTCGTCCATAGCTGAGCAGTGTGGGACGATGGAATCTGAAGGTGCGGCCATCTTAGAGCTGATGGTAAATGCTTTGGAAACTTGTTTTGGACACCTAGAACGGAGTATAAGTGCTGAATGGGGTAATATATATATATTCCTTCTATGAAAGAACAAGCTCTGGTGTATTTCATGAACACACAACGCATAGATTAGAATGATAAGGATGGTATACACCAAAAGTCGGAAGCCCTGCCAGCAGAGGTGTCTCGAGAGGTAAACCAAATGGCGGAGACACAAATGTTGCTACAACCCGCAGCCTACCACAATATTCCTACCAATCCATTACAGTGGGGTGATGGCACTCCGGACATCTCGCCAGGGTTATCTGCTGCCTTGAGATGTGAAATCAATCTGGAGGAAGAGATAGCAGTGGAGGAGCTGCTCAAGGCCCAGTATGGGAGCCCACCCAAGGGGCCGTGTGTAATCAAGCTGATGCGATTAGCTTTGTGCTGATCCCTATTACACACGATGAGAGATCAGAGAACCCGGGGCATATATGTTTTCCAGAACTGCCCAAGGAGATCTTACATGGATCGCTACTCCACTCACCCCTGACTCCAGATACCATTGTGATTTGGATTCCCCGGATGCCTGCAGACCCCAGAGTTGAACGGTGTGACAATTGGCCTGAAATCCTACAAAACTCTTGTCAGATAGATAGGGAGAAGATCTGTCCTTTCTACTTACCTTGCCTATGCAAATCTGGTGTAGGTTAATTTACTGACGCTTGACAGTAACCGGCTCGGACATGCATGGTTATAACAGCAAGTTCTCTTTAATACTAATATTCTGGCTACTATGAATATATGACTCTCTGTTTAATATTGCTTTAGTCCATGCTGGGAAGGTTTTTTGCTAGATATTTGTTTGACCGCAACCTGCTAATAGCCCTATATATAATAGTGAGGATGTATACTCTTATATTGCATATTTGAATCTAGGGTTGAGGTACGCAACTTAATAGAATAACAGTATAAAGATGTCCCAGTGAAGGTCTATAGAGAGTTCCTACTAATAAGAGTAAGCCAACACTACAATCATATGTAAATATCCACTGAATGTCTTACTATGTTTATTGTTAAGGTCTCGGCTTATTAATTGATTTATATATATTTTGTTAACCATACTCAATGAAAATTAGTTTTTATGGTTCTCTATATCCTTCATATGAGTATACCCCTGCCCTAACCTTCGGACAATCTTTGTACAATAAGTTTAAAATGTAAACGTAGCACTTCTCTTTTTAAGGAAGACCTGTGTCTGGTTCTTCCCTTCCTACATGCAAGCTGCCAGCTTAAAACTACAGTACTCAGTTAGGTTACTTGGGAATCCCCATTCCACACTAAGATCTCTGATTTGGTTCTGATACTTGAGTTACCTCCATCATATAGTTAAATATTTACCTACTCCATATCAGGTCATATTCTGGACCCTTTTAGAGCTTTACCCCTACATTCCCCTATATTATTTGTTTTGATTCCCCTTTAAGAGTTAAGATATATCATAGGCCCATAAGTGACCCTTAATTACAGTGGGGAACATACCTTCATTATATATTATACTCTATTATAAAGGGGTATTTACGACTCAGTTTTACGATATATTGGAAAAAATGAGGTTTCAATTTTGCGTTGAAAAGAAGGGCAAAACCTGTTGTGGTCCAGATATAAACATTACTCTATATATGGTTTGATTTAGTTGACCACTTTCATACTGTGAAGTTATAGCGGATATGTCATCTGTGATTTGAAATGTTTGCCTTGCAACTTGTCTGTAATGTTTTTTTATGTCTTTATTCCTCAATAAAAAAATTAAAAAGAAAAAAAAAGAAAACACTTTCCAATTTGCTTCCATAATCAAATTTGCTTTATTCCCATGGAATGCTATGTTTAAAGGGACAGTCTAGGCCAAAATAAACTTTCATGATTCAGATAGAGCATGTAATTTTAATCAATTTTCCAATTTACTTTTATCACCAATTTTGCTTTGTTCTCTTGGTATTCTTAGTTGAAAGCTTAACCTAGGAGGTTCATATGCTAATTTCTTAGACCTTGAAGCCCACCTCTTTCAGATTGCATTTTAACAGTTTTTCACCACTAGAGGGTGTTAGTTCACATATTTCATATAGATAACACTGTGCTCGTGCACGTGAAGTAATCTGGGAGCAGGCACTGATTGGCTAGACTGCAAGTCTGTCAAAAGAACTGAAATAAAGGGGCAGTTTGCAGAGGCTTAGATACAAGATAATCACAGAGGTTAAAAGTATATTATTATAACTGTGTTGGTTATGCAAAACTGGGGAATGGGTAATAAAGGGATTATCTATCTTTTAAAACAATAAAATTTTTGGTGTAGACTGTCCCTTTAAGATATACCTAGATAGGCGTCTGGAGCGGCGCTACATATAATGAAACAGTGCTGTCATCTAGTGCTCTTGCAAATGGATAATATTCTAGCAAAACTGCTGCTGTATAGTGCTCCAGACACGCTTTTCAACAAAAGAAACAAAGTGAACAAAGAACATTTGAAAATACACATAAATTATAACGTTGAATCATGAAAGATAAATTTTGTGTTTCATGTCCCTTTAATTTAAAAAATACATTCACATAATATGCTCAGGCAAACCTTTGCTTTAAATCATTGTATCTAGCAATTACTTAATCATTCAATTAACAAAATAGGACATTTGTCCTTTTCTGTATTACTATGTCAGATACATGACAGTTTTTTTGAGTGCAGTGTGCCTTTAGCACTGACTGAGAGCAGTGTACCTTTAGCACTGACTGAGAGCAGTGTGCCTTTAGCACTGACTGAGAGCAGTGTGCCTTTAGCACTGACTGAGAGCAGTGTACCTTTAGCACTGACTGAGAGCAGTGTGCCTTTAGCACTGACTGAGAGCAGTGTGCCTTTAGCACTGACTGAGAGCAGTGTGCCTTTAGCACTGACTGAGAGCAGTGTACCTTTAGCACTGACTGAGAGCAGTGTGCCTTTAGCACTGACTGAGAGCAGTGTGCCTTTAGCACTGACTGAGAGCAGTGTACCTTTAGCACTGACTGAGAGCAGTGTGCCTTTAGCACTGACTGAGAGCAGTGTGCCTTTAGCACTGACTGAGAGCAGTGTACCTTTAGCACTGACTGAGAGCAGTGTGCCTTTAGCACTGACTGAGAGCAGTGTGCCTTTAGCACTGACTGAGTGCAGTGTGCCTTTAGCACTGACTGAGAGCAGTGTGCCTTTAGCACTGACTGAGAGCAGTGTGCCTTTAGCACTGACTGAGAGCAGTGTACCTTTAGCACTGACTGAGAGCAGTGTACCTTTAGCACTGACTGAGAGCAGTGTACCTTTAGCACTGACTGAGAGCAGTGTGCCTTTAGCACTGACTGAGAGCAGTGTACCTTTAGCACTGACAGAGAGCAGTGTGCCTTTAGCACTGACTGAGAGCAGTGTGCCTTTAGCACTGACTGAGAGCAGTGTGCCTTTAGCACTGACTGAGAGCAGTGTGCCTTTAGCACTGACTGAGAGCAGTGTGCCTTTAGCACTGACTGAGAGCAGTGTACCTTTAGCACTGACTGAGAGCAGTGTGCCTTTAGCACTGACTGAGAGCAGTGTGCCTTTAGCACTGACTGAGAGCAGTGTACCTTTAGCACTGACTGAGAGCAGTGTGCCTTTAGCACTGACTGAGAGCAGTGTGCCTTTAGCACTGACTGAGTGCAGTGTGCCTTTAGCACTGACTGAGAGCAGTGTGCCTTTAGCACTGACTGAGAGCAGTGTGCCTTTAGCACTGACTGAGAGCAGTGTACCTTTAGCACTGACTGAGAGCAGTGTACCTTTAGCACTGACTGAGAGCAGTGTGCCTTTAGCACTGACTGAGAGCAGTGTACCTTTAGCACTGACAGAGAGCAGTGTGCCTTTAGCACTGACTGAGAGCAGTGTGCCTTTAGCACTGACTGAGAGCAGTGTGCCTTTAGCACTGACTGAGAGCAGTGTGCCTTTAGCACTGACTGAGAGCAGTGTGCCTTTAGCACTGACTGAGTGCAGTGTGCCTTTAGCACTGACTGAGAGCAGTGTGCCTTTAGCACTGACTGAGAGCAGTGTGCCTTTAGCACTGACTGAGAGCAGTGTGCCTTTAGCACTGACTGAGAGCAGTGTGCCTTTAGCACTGACTGAGTGCAGTGTGCCTTTAGCACTGACTGAGAGCAGTGTACCTTTAGCACTGACTGAGAGCAGTGTACCTTTAGCACTGACTGAGAGCAGTGTGCCTTTAGCACTGACTGAGAGCAGTGTACCTTTAGCACTGACTGAGAGCAGTGTGCCTTTAGCACTGACTGAGAGCAGTGTACCTTTAGCACTGACTGAGAGCAGTGTGCCTTTAGCACTGACTGAGAGCAGTGTGCCTTTAGCACTGACTGAGAGCAGTGTACCTTTAGCACTGACTGAGAGCAGTGTGCCTTTAGCACTGACTGAGAGCAGTGTACCTTTAGCACTGACTGAGAGCAGTGTGCCTTTAGCACTGACTGAGAGCAGTGTACCTTTAGCACTGACTGAGAGCAGTGTGCCTTTAGCACTGACTGAGAGCAGTGTGCCTTTAGCACTGACTGAGAGCAGTGTGCCTTTAGCACTGACTGAGAGCAGTGTACCTTTAGCACTGACTGAGTGCAGTGTGCCTTTAGCACTGACTGAGAGCAGTGTGCCTTTAGCACTGACTGAGTGCAGTGTGCCTTTAGCACTGACTGAGAGCAGTGTGCCTTTAGCACTGACTGAGAGCAGTGTGCCTTTAGCACTGACTGAGAGCAGTGTGCCTTTAGCACTGACTGGGTGCAGTGTACCTTTAGCACTGACTGAGAGCAGTGTGCCTTTAGCACTGACTGAGAGCAGTGTGCCTTTAGCACTGACTGGGTGCAGTGTACCTTTAGCACTGACTGAGAGCAGTGTGCCTTTAGCACTGACTGGGTGCAGTGTACCTTTAGCACTGACTGAGAGCAGTGTGCCTTGAGCAGTGTGCCTTTAGCACTGACTGGGTGCAGTGTACCTTTAGCACTGACTGAGAGCAGTGTGCCTTTAGCACTGACTGAGAGCAGTGTGCCTTTAGCACTGACTGAGTGCAGTGTGCCTTTAGCACTGACTGAGTGCAGTGTGCCTTTAACACTGACTGAGTGCAGTGTGCCTTTAGCACTGACAGAGAGCAGTGTGCCTTTAGCACTGACTGAGAGCAGTGTGCCTTTAGCACTGACTGAGAGCAGTGTGCCTTTAGCACTGACTGAGTGCAGTGTGCCTTTAGCACTGACTGAGAGCAGTGTGCCTTTAGCACTGACTGAGTGCAGTGTGCCTTTAGCACTGACTGAGAGCAGTGTGCCTTTAGCACTGACTGAGAGCAGTGTGCCTTTAGCACTGACTGGGTGCAGTGTACCTTTAGCACTGACTGAGAGCAGTGTGCCTTTAGCACTGACTGGGTGCAGTGTGCCTTTAGCACTGACTGAGAGCAGTGTGCCTTGAGCAGTGTGCCTTTAGCACTGACTGGGTGCAGTGTACCTTTAGCACTGACTGAGAGCAGTGTGCCTTTAGCACTGACTGAGAGCAGTGTGCCTTTAGCACTGACTGAGTGCAGTGTGCCTTTAGCACTGACTGAGAGCAGTGTGCCTTTAGGACTGACTGAGAGCAGTGTGCCTTTAGCACTGACTGAGAGCAGTGTGCCTTTAGCACTGACTGAGAGCAGTGTGCCTTTAGCACTGACCGAGTGCAGCATGCCTTTAGCACTGACTGAGTGCAGTGTGCCTTTAGCACTGACTGAGTGCAGTGTGCCTTTAGCACTGACTGAGAGCAGTGTACCTTTAGCACTGACTGAGAGCAGTGTGCCTTTAGCACTGACTGAGAGCAGTGTGCCTTTAGCACTGACTGAGTGCAGTGTGCCTTTAGCACTGACTGAGAGCAGTGTGCCTTTAGCACTGACTGAGAGCAGTGTGCCTTTAGCACTGACTGAGTGCAGTGTGCCTTTAGCACTGACTGAGAGCAGTGTGCCTTTAGCACAGACTAAGAGCAGTGTGCCTTTAGCACTGACTGAGAGCACTGTGCCTTTAGCACTGACTGAAAGCAGTGTGCCTTTAGCACTGACTGAGTGCAGTGTGCCTTTAGCACTGACTGAGAGCAGTGTGCCTTTAGCACTGACTGAGAGCACTGTGCCTTTAGCACTGACTGAGAGCAGTGTGCCTTTAGCACTGACTGAGTGCAGTGTGCCTTTAGCACTGACTGAGAGCACTGTGCCTTTAGCACTGACTGAAAGCAGTGTGCCTTTAGCACTGACTGAGTGCAGTGTGCCTTTAGCACTGACTGAGAGCAGTGTGCCTTTAGCACTGACTGAGAGCACTGTGCCTTTAGCACTGACTGAGAGCATTGTGCCTTTAGCACTGACTGAGAGCATTGTGCCTTTAGCACTGACTGAGTGCAGTGTGCCTTTAGCACTGACTGAGAGCAGTGTGCCTTTAGCACTGACTGAGAGCAGTGTGTCTTTAGCACTGACTGAGTGCAGTGTGCCTTTAGCACTGACTGAGTGCAGTGGGCCTTTAGCACTGACTGAGAGCAGTGTGCCTTTAGCACTGACTGAGAGCATTGTGCCTTTAGCACTGACTGAGTGCAGTGTGCCTTTAGCACTGACTGAGAGCAGTGTGCCTTTAGCACTGACTGAGTGCAGTGTACCTTTAGCACTGACTGAGAGCAGTGTGCCTTTAGCACTGACTGAGAGCAGTGTGCCTTTAGCACTGACTGAGTGCAGTGTACCTTTAGCACTGACTGAGAGCAGTGTGCCTTTAGCACTGACTGAGTGCAGTGTGCCTTTAGCACTGACTGAGTGCAGTGTGCCTTTAGCACTGACTGAGTGCAGTGTGCCTTTAGCACTGACTGAGAGCATTGTGCCTTTAGCACTGACTGAGTGCAGTAGCTGCTTATCACAAGACTTTGCTATTTAATGAATCCTGAACGTTTCCCACCATAGCAACTACAATGATCTGTTGTGCATATTCTGCATCTCAGCTATAGAGAACACTTCACCAGAATTGCTCCCATAGATCTGCTGAACTACTGGCCCGTTTTATAGCGTTGTCTTTCTATATAATTGTTCAGCTTGACCATCTGAAGAATATATGACTTATTCTGAAATCTGTATTTTAAAAAGATGGATGAAAAGAAGCTTGTTGACTAGGAAGCCGGAATTGAGTTTTTCTCGGTTAATCACACATGAAGGTGTTGTATCTGCTTAGGCAAAATAACCGGAAATTACCTGTACTTAAAGGGATAGGAAAGTCAAAATTAAACTTGCAAGAATCAGATAGAGCATGACATTTTAAGATACAGGTACTTTTAATATCACTTCTATTTTCAAATGTGCTTTGTTCTCTTGATATCCATTATTGAAAATGAATACGCACATATCCTATTCTAGTGGGAGCTAGCTGCTGATTGGTGCCTGCATACATTTGTCTCTTGTGATTGGCTAATTAGATGTGTTCAGCTAGCTGCCAGTAGTGCAATGCTGTTCCTTCGGCAAAGGATAACAAGAGAATTTGATAATAAAAGTAAATTTAAAAGTTGTTTAAAATTGTATGTTCTATCCTAATCATGAATAAAATTTTCATGAACTGCAGCAAACCATAGACAGTGACATATATCTTAATAAAGAAATATATGATCATAAGATAAATCAAATAATACCCATCAAGAGAAGTGCCAAAAAAGGAAATAGTAAATATAGAGAAAGGAAAGAAGCCCCTTACTAAAGCAATCACTTAATATACAATAACGTATCACTGACAATTAAAGAGACCAAATATAAAACTTAACTTTTAATAAAAACCAATAAAAATGAGTAAATATCTTACTCCCACATACCACACATATTATCCCTAACAATTAAAAAAGGGAATCAGCTATCATCCACCATGAACATATCACAAACACCTTAAATACAATTAGAAGTTTGAGTGCAGTTATGGAGCAATTCACCACGGTTGTCCCATCATACAAAAGCCACCAAATTAAAAAGGATCCTATTCTAAATAAGAAGGTCCCACAATGGGTAACTATGCTATCAGAGGCGATTGCATGATTATTAAAACTGGTTGGGTCCAGGTATCCAAACTGTACAAAAATAACTCAAACATACATATTACCCATCAAATAGTATCACATATATGGCAGGTCAATGGTGCTTAAAAACACCTGATGCACATTTTGCCAACACGGCTTTCTCAAAGGCGAACCTGAACAATTCTCAGTTAGTGTTTAAAAACCTTATCTTTACCAATCAGAGGGTCGCAATTCTTCACACGCTCTCTGTTGCCTATCTGTGATTTTTTCTTTGTGATAAAAAGTCACTTGACTAAAAAAACGTCACTCTTCTATAATACCTAATTTACACACCCCTTAGTTGACAGGCCCTTCAGCTGATCATGTGATCCCTCACTTTTTGTGTTTATATACATATCAAATACATTACGGTCATCAAAAGTGATCTGAATCTGTCTCTCATATGTTTCTAATGGGATTTGGATCTTACTCTTATGTGTATAAGGGTTGTAAAAAGCGAGAGTTCTTCTGATCCTAACCGCCAACACCATGTGTCGGCAACACCCCCTACTATTTTCGAATAACTGTGGACAATACTTTATCAATTTCACTAAAATATGCATCCCGATCCATTTGGTATTTAATAGAGATTTAGTTATAAAAGTAAATCAATTCCATGTTATTCACATTACCCATCCTACTACAAAGTTATACTGTAACCCTAAAAATCTCTTCTATATTCCAAAGTTAGGAAATATATGTATCTCTCATACCCTGTCCTAATGAGTACATACTGTGGATGCCTAGTGTATCAATAGTATATTTTTATCCTTATCCATCATCACTCTTAAGTGACCACCCAATATGTCGGTCTTGGTGTCAATATACACTCACTGATACTATTCTTTTAATCATCTAGATGATCTCAGAAATCTCACATTAATAGTTTATAGACAAGAGTTGAAGCCATTTTGGTCATTCATCCTCATAGGGATCATTGAATTTAACAAAAAAATCCATATACTCGGCTTGCAAAAGCATTCTTTCAGTATCACCTCCTCTTATTCCTGGTCTTAAGACTTGTAACACTGTTATACTGTTATACTTCTCCTTTGGAATAATGGTGCTGGAGGAAATGTTTAGCTACTGATTTCAGTGTTTTCTCTTTCTTTTTATCTTCTTTTCTGTTTTTTATATTATTAAAGGGACATTATACCCACTTTTTCTTCTTTCATGATTTAAAAAGAGGGTGTAATTTTAAACAACTTTCTAATTTACCTCTATTTTCTATTTTGCTTCAATCTCTTGATATGCTTTGCTGAAAAGCATACCTAGATAGGCTCAGTATCTGCTGATAGGTGGCTTCACATATATGCCTCATGTGATTGGCTCATCCATATGCATTCCTATTTCTTCAACAAAGGATATCTAAATAATGAAGGAAATTAGATAGTAGAAGTAAATTGGAATGTTGTTTGAAATTGTATTCCCTTGAATAATGAATTAATTTTTTGGGGTTTAGTGTCCCTTTAATATGCTCCCTCAGTCTTGTTTATAATTCTCTGGTCATGACATATATCTGCCTAGGTCAAAAAAGGCTAGGCTTGGGATGTTAAAGGGACATAAAAGTGCAAAAAAATACCCTAATGTTTTATAGCATTTTAGAATTGCACTATTGCCTGTATTTAATCCTTGCAAAGACGTTGTTAGGGTTAGCTCCTGAGCAGCAATGCACTGCTGGGACCTAGCTGAATATATATCTGGTGAGCCAATGGCAAGAGGCATATGTGTGTAACCACCATCCATCAATCACCAGCTAGCTCTCAGTAGTGCCTTGCTGCTCCACAGTCTAGCTTTTCAACAAAGGATATTAAGAGAACATTTATAATAGAAGTACATTGCAAAAGGCTCTTAAAATTGTGTGCCCAATCTAAAACATGAAAGTTTAATTTTGAGTTACACATCCCTATCTTAGACCTGAGTAACAGGAAGGTTCAACCCTGAAAAATCATAATAAAATAGTTCAAGGAGAGTGTAGAGCCTGTTTATCATTAAATATAAAAAAATATTACTATAGTATTCTAGCCAGGGGTTGAAAATTACCACAGCAAAGTAAAAAAAGGAACTTCGGTGGTGCACAGAAAAAATATTTTCAATTTATTTCAAACACATAGAAACAGATAAAAACAATTCTCTTCCAATAGAAAGTTAGTGTCACACCTGTGCCCAGGATTTATTCTGGGTTTCTTTTCTCTGTTGTCTTGTGGCTTTAGCCTCTGAGCTGATGGAGGGCTTTGGCGCTGTTTGATAGTTTGAGTCATCCTTCCTGCACTGGCTAGCTCTCTGGCTCCACCTGCCTGCCAGCTGCAGGCAGTTACCTAATCAGCCTGGTATTATTTAACGCTGATTTTCAGACCACTCCCTACCCTGACATTGTGGCTCTTATACTTTGTGCCTCTCACCTGCATCCTGCTGAGATTTTTTATTTTCTTGCTCCTGCACCTGGCATGTCTTCTGACCATTCTTCTGAATTATTCTTGTATTTGAAAGGTTAGACTTCGTCCTAGTTTTCTAACCACATGGCTTAAATCGGGACTTTTGTCTTGTGCTTAATAGCCTCTTCCAGTGAACACCTGACTTTGACCTGTCTTACCTATCTACAGACTCCAAGTTATGTGTCCAGTATTCTGCTCTACAGATTCCAAGTCCTGTTTCCTGCTCTGTAGACTCTAAGTCCTGTGTCCAGTGTTCTTCTCTGCAGTCTCCAAGTCCTGTGTCCAGTGCTCAGCTCTGCAGATTCAAAGTCCTGTGTCCAGTGTTCAGCTCTGCAGATTCAAAGTCCTGTGTCCAGTGCTCAGCTCTGCAGATTCAAAGTCCTGTGTCCAGTGCTCAGCTCTGCAGACTCCAAGTTCTGTGTCCAGTGCTCAGCTCTGCAGACTCCAAGTCCTGTGCTCAGCTCTGCAGCATCCAAGTCTGGTGTCTCCTGCTGCACATCATTCAAGTCCAGTATCTCCTGCTGATTATTATACCTCTTCAATAAACTTGATTTCTTTATGTTTGCCATAATGACTAAAAGGGGAAATAGAAATAGCGCCAAGAAACACATCCCACTAGCCATTTTTAACTCACAAGTGTAATTAAAGCCAGACACCTCTTTTTCAGTGCTCCTAACCCTGCTCCGACAAATAGGAACGATCTGACCTGTTTCCGCTTATGCTTTCCTCATAGAACTAAGAAAACGAAACATTGAGGCATCTAAATATATTCTATGTCCTCATTAGTCGCCGATATACAATTGGACCCTCCTATTTTAACTCTTTCAAATGACCTTGTTGGTAGCTAACACAGTAAAGTGTAGATCTAAAACTGAATAACAAAGAATTTAGCAAAACATTTCTGCAACAATTAAAGCCAGTTGACTGATAAGAACAATATGTCTAAATGTTTTTTAAACAAGTTATTAATTGTATAATGCATTTTTTTCCCCTCTTTTTCATCGTAAATTAACGGGGCTTAAGAGTAACATTAATCCTGTCTCCTAATAGTGTATTCTCACCACACATTATTTATATCAGTATCAATATTGAAACCAAATTCAGATAGAGTATGAAGTTTTAATCAACTTTCTAATTTACTTCTTTTAGCAATTTTTTTTATTCTCTTGGTATCTTTTGTTGAAAAACAGGGTGCGTAAGCTCAGGAACACACACATGTCTGGAGCACTATATGGAAGCAGTTCTGCATTTGCAAGAGCACTAGATTGCAGCACTAAATTTCCTGCCATGTAGTGCTGTTATACCTACCTACCTAGGTATCTCTTCAACAAAGAATACCATGTGGATGAAGCCCATTTTGATAATAGAAATAAATTGGAAACAACGAAAAAAAAGTATTAAATTCCTAATAGCAAACAATTGGAAAAGAAAGGAGATACCAATTAAATAATGTGGGTTAAAAAGGTCTCTGAATTATTAGAGCTAGAGCAATATTATTTTCTTAAGTATGACAAAATTGATATATATACAGAAATGACAAACGTGTGGCAAAGATATCTTCAACAATCGACAAGACAGGGACAACAATAAAGACTTTAGCCCATACTCACAGACAAGACAACTTTACCTTTTCACCAATTGTTATTATGACCCTCGGACTAAGACATTAATATTATAGACATAGTGAACATAATAATGTTACTTAGGATTATGTCTAATATTTGTGAACTTGTGCTGTATATCTAATTATTGTTTGTTAAACGAACACTCAAGTCAAAATCAAACTTTCAAGATTCAGATCAGGCAATTTTAAACAACTTTCCAATTTACTTCCATTAACAAAATGCACAGTCTTTTTATATTTACACTTTTTGAGTTACCAGCTCCTACTGAGCATGTGCAAGAATTCACAGAATATATGTATATGCCTTTGTTATTGGCTGATGGCTGTCACATGATACAGGGGGAGTGGAAATAGACATCATTTTGGAATTTGTAAGAACAAAATCTATTACTCATTTGAAGTTCAGACTAGGGGGCCGAATTATCAAGTTCCGAATGGAGCTTGATGCTCCTGTTTCCGGGCGAGCTTTCAGGCTCGCCGGAAACAGCAGTTATGAAACAGCGGTCTAAAGACTGCTGCTCCATAACTTGTCCATCTGCTCTGAGACTGAGGACATCAATCCGCTGATTGACACCCCGATTGGCCGCGAATCTGCAGGGGGCGGCATTGCACAAGCAGTTTTTAATTGTATGCTCTGTCTGAATCACAAAATATTTTTTTTCTTGGATTTTATATGCCTTTAAATGCCCCTAATCAAAACAACTCTTTAAATCAATTAATAGAAATACTACCTTCAGCATAATTTAATTTCAACATAACAACTGTGCATGGTATCCAGGATTTGAATGGAAAAAAATGTTCCTGTACAAATGCAGGCACCTTATTGTGACCTGATAAAAAAGAATGTGCTGTGTACAATAAGGGATTTCTTTTAGGAAGAAAAAAAACCTTGCCAGAATGATTGATTAAATTATGTTTCAGCCTCACTTGCAATTGAGAAGGTTAATTGGCGTAGAACATATACAAACCTGGAATTTTAAAATGCCTCTGTTACTTTCTTGCAAAATAATTACAGAAGCAATATAAACAACATTTATAGTCTTTTAAGAATAATTTACAAAGGGAAAAACGGCAGCTGTGAGCAAAATGCTCTACTCTAATGGGAATCAAGTTTAAATACTAAATTCATAGTTTAACATAGAATGTATTGCACTGTTGTGATTTTGCGTCACCTTGAGTGGAATGCATTTTGTTTAAAGTTTCGGTAAGATTCAAATGAAAATATAATATAAAGCCAGCAAGGTTAAAAGCAGCATAAACATAAAATTGTTTATTAGTTTAGTATTTGAATCTGCTGTGTATTACTGATTGCAAATATTTCATCATATTGGTTAGTTATAAGGAATTTTGGTTGCAAAACATTCAACATTTACTTTTTGCCCTAAAATGTACATTTTCCCTTGATCAAAAATAACATTCAGACATCACATTTAATATACACATATCTGAATATTAACATTCAAATGTTGATTTTCATAGACTTTAATGTAAGTCTATGAGAATCAATATTGAAATGTCATATTTGAATGACAGAATGAACGTCAAGGGGAACATTTGTTCTACTTGTAAAATATAAAAATTCCGACATATGCGCATAATTAGTTGTTATAACACCCCCCTAGCTTCATGTATTTCCATGTATGCCATGATGTTGGGATAATAAAACATTGTTTTTGTCATTTTTTTCACATCAAGGATGTGAATTTCACTTGTATTGTGATTCCCTTTGGCTTAAACCATTGTTTGCAGTTATTATTATTATAATCAGTTATTTTTAGAGCACCAACAGATTCAGCATGGGTCTAATATGTAAGGTGACAATTATATGCAAGGTGAAGTGGTAATGGTAAATAAAGAGTATTACTAAATGGTAATAAAGAGGTTTTTCAGACAGCAAATTTGTCTTGCCCAGGGCCACGCAAATGCTAAGGGTGTTGCTGAGACTGACAGCAGCATACAAAATCCAACCAGTACCCATCAGAAGTACTCGTCTTCCACTATCTCTCAGTAACCTCAAAACCTGCTAACAACAGTAATATAAACATAAATACAGGTGCATAAGGGAGGAAAATGTGCATCAGTAATTGAAGTGAGACTTATATAAGAATGCTTAAAAGGCATCAGCACAAACTTATTGCCATATTGGTTAAATTCAAAAGCCAAATAGAGGCAGTTAGAACATATTTGTAGATGCATCTGATGTGGACATTCAACTTTCCTGGACCACAACAAACCACCTGGCCCACTCGCAAAAGGAACCCAACTACTCCCCATCTACCCTCTTAGCTCCGTTGACCTGCATAGTCCAGCCAGCACCAAAACATCCACACGGTTATTGTAAATATCTGTAAGTGTAGAATATTTGCATTGCTATAGCAGAGAAGTCTTGCCAGCTAGAACAAGAAGCGTTGTGGAAACCAGAAGGAAGACAGTATTGACTGGGTGTTCTGGGCATGTAATAGGGATGTAAGTGTAGAATATCTGTTTTGCTATAGCAGAGAAGTCAACTGGGTGTTCTGGGCGTGTAATAGGGATAGGCGAATGTTTTGAAACATTTGAAATTTAAAATTAATTTTGATACATTTGAATTGAATTTTGAATGTTTATATAACATCCTAACATTCTTTTTGGAATTTTCGTTTTCAAATTTTCAATAACATTTGAAAATATTCGTTTGAATAATCGAATGTTTAGCTATGTATTTTACATAACATTCGATTTCAAATTAGTTTTATCCAAATTGAATTTTTAATATTCGATTTTGTTTTTTAAAAAGTATTTCTAATCTACAATTATATTTTATAAATGTAATATTTAAATTCAAAATAGTATTTTGAGTCTAAAATTATTTTATAAATGTAATATTCAAATTTAAATTAAAATTTTCGTGTGTATATTCGATCTATTATGTACATTTGAAATCAAAAGTAACATTCGAAATCAAAATTAACATTCAAAATCGAAAGTGACATTTGAAATCGAAAGTGACGTTTAAAAATTGTAAATAACATTTGATTATAGAATTTTTAAAACTATTTGTTCTTATCAACATGCGATGATGTAAATTGAATCTCTACAACAACATTTGTTCTAAGATTCAAATTCTAATATAAACACATTCGCCCATCCCTAGTGTGTAACCATGAAAATTCACCAAAACCTCAAAAAGTGAAAAACTTTCTATTGGGCAAATTAACCCAAAGTGCAAGGTAAAGCTGTCCTAAATGTGCACGTCTTCTGCTTCTGTCACTGGGTGCAGCAATACGTAAGTGCCTACCAAGATGGCCACGCCCAGTATAAATATGCAGAACGTTACCAACTGGCTTCAGTAATTGCTTATAAAAAGAGAACAGCTGCAGGTACAGAGCTGAAACAAAAGCATGGTTAGTAGTAACCATACTAGGGTACTTGTACTCAGCAAATAAATGTCCCTTTAAATCACAGGTCCTCTATTTAAGTATATATGTTTTTATGACAGTAATAGTCTTAAAAGGACATGAGAGAATTTTTCTACATGTGCACAGTATATATAATTATTGAAGAACCACTTTGCAAAACGCCTGAAATATTTGACTTAATACATTATATTTATCAATTATGTTGCATTCATAGAGTGTGGGTTAGGGAGGGGAGAGGGGGGAGAAAAACAGCAAGAAGAAAATAATAGAGAGAAAGGGGGCCTGGATAGAAACAAAATGGAGGAGAGGGGTATGCAAAGAAAAGAGAGGTAGAAAGAAAAATACAGATTGATAAATTTGATAGATAGATAGATATATGGATAGATTCGGATAGATAGATAGATAGATAGATAGATAGATAGATAGATAGATAGATGATATATATATATATATATATATGTATGGATAGATGATATATATATATATATATATATATATATATATATATATATATATATGTATGTATGGATAGATAGATGATAGATAGATAGATAGATAGATTAATAGATACAGATAGATACAGATAGATAGAAAGATAGATACAGATAGATAGATAGATAGATAGATAGATAGAGAAGACAGAGTGAGAGAGATAAATAGAGACAGACAGCAATAGAAACATATATGATAGATAGAAAGACATAGATAAATAGATAGATAGATAGATAGATAGATAGATAGATAGATAGATAGACCCAAATATGTACATGTCTGTATTTTTATAACAGAATGTGTAGATAGGCAACATGGATTATTTGCTCATGTGACATAACAAATGTCACCTGATTTAAGTAAACAAGGAGAGACTTTCCTTAATAAAACAGGTAATATTTGCACAGCCGGCCTGCAGCATAGATTTCAGGTTAATTTAACGTCAAATAGATCAGGGGTTTGTGCTGGTCACCTGACTTTTGCTGCCTTGTTAATATTGACTAGATGCTGCATGAAGGTATTTCCACCTGTACGTGTACAAATACCAAGAAAGTGACAATAATAGTTAACCCAATATTTGCTGCAGTGATACGGCATCTTTCAAATAGTTAAATATGCAGAGGGAAGCAGAGGTGTCTAGGCACTAAATCAAAACTGTATCTAATAAAGAAATTTACACTGACAACAAATACATAACCAGTTTGCTAATATAGTCTATATTGCTCGTATACCTCACCTGAGAAGCTTGCGTATGATTATTTCTCAAGACAGACCAATGGATAGCTCATTCCTTTTAATTAAATGACCATTAAATACAGTATAATTCCATAATAAACAAATGCATAACCAAAATACATTTTAATAAAACTTAATTTTAATTGCTTTAGATTTTTAGTGGCAAATTTCAAAATGTATCATGTGACAGCCATCAGCCAATAACAGACTCAAATATGTATACACTGTGAATACTTAAAGGGACAGTAAAGTCCCAATGAAACTTTCATGATTCAGGTAGGGTCATATGCTAATTTCTAAGCCATTGAAGGCTGCCTCTTAGCTGAATGCATTGGAGAGTTTTTCACAGCTATAGGGTAAAAAAAGATATGAATATAACAGTGTTGGTTATGCAAAACTGTGGAATCGTAAATAAAGGGATTATCTATCTTTTTGAACAACAACATTTTTGGTGTTTACTGTCCCTTTAAAAGGACATTTTAAACACCCCAAGAAATAAATATGAATTGTTTAATTACATGTAGCAAAACAACTTTGCAATATGCTTTCATTATTTATTTTGTTCTCCTTTCCTGTAATTTAATTCTGAATATTGTGGGCTTTCCAATTCATGTTAAACATTGAAGTACAGACACAGCTGTATTCCATACAGTCATTGGTTGTGTTCTGTCGAGAACTCCAATCTGTCGAAAACTCCAATCTGACGTCACTTCCGGTATTTCCATATATCTGATTGGTCCGTGTCCTGTGAGTGACAGGATTCACAACCAATATCTTCACTATCTATTTTGCCTCTGCCTGGAGGGTTCAAGGGGGGCGAACTCTAGTAAGTCATTTAACCATTCCTAATTGGCCTCTGCAGAAAAGGTAACCTAAGTTACAGTATGGCAGCGCCCACTGCTTTATAGACATTAAAACGCTACCCTTATTTTTTCAATATTTAAACAATTAATAAAAATGTTAAAAATACATGAACTGATTATTATCTTTGCTCTGAATTACATCATTAAAGCAAAGATTGTGAGTGGTGTGCTAACAGTTGCACTCAAATAAAAAAGTGTCACAATTACATCCAAAATACATTAAAATGTAAAGTTCTAACACTGATAAAACTTATAAAATTGCAATAAAAAGTTATAAGGGCTCAAAGATATGAGGTCTCAGGTGTTTGAAAAAGGGCTTGAACAAAGATCTACATACAGATACACGGCTAAATATATATATATATATATATAATATATGTGTGTATACATGTGTATTAATGTGTTTCACTGTATATTTACTAAACATAATTCACATTCCAATATTCTTCAATTACAGAATAATGCTGTTTTTATTCTTAAGTACATATTTCTGTATATATGTGTATATACATATACCTGTATAGTTATTCCTATAGGTATATAGGTATAGCTATGTATTTTACATGAACAGTATCAGATATATATATAAAGAAATATGTATTTAATAATAAAACTATGGGGGCATATCCAGACAGTAATGGCTAATCCTTGTTTATCCGCAGATTTGCATAGGAATCCAACAATAAAATAATTTCAGAAAATGTACTACTATCCCCGTATCTGATGGATGCTCTATTAGCTGTATGCATGACCCTATGGCCCTGAACTGGACTGCTGAGGCATCAGGTGGCAGCCTACATACGAGACCTTGGCACCCCCCCCCCCAGTAATCTAGGTATTACAATCATGTATGGACTGTTTCTCTTACATGTTGTCAATATAGGGGAACTTAAAGGGACAGTATACACTCATTTTCATATAACTGCATGTAATAGACACTACTATAAAGAATACGATGCACAGATACTGATATAAAAATCCAGTATCACAATATCAGATTTATCCAGCAACAAAACCAGCGGATAGAACTTCAAGGAGTCACTACCAAACTCCCCAACAATAATCAAAAAATGAGGATGAAGCTCTCCAAAATGCCCAATTATTAAAAGCTTTATTGGAATAAGTGCAGAGTCATACAGCCACGACGTTTCGGGGAGCTATGCCCCTTAATCATGTGGTCACCACACACTTAGAAGCTGTCAGTTTGGCTCTGTTGAAAAGGTAGCTGGAAAGCCCACTGAAAGTGGCAAATAAGACACTCTCCCCTCCCCCTTCTTTTGCATATGAAAAGACCCTTTACACAAACAGCAGCAAGCCGGAGAAGGTAGCTGACGGTATTCACATAAAACTTTGGGGCTTGGTTAGGAGTCTGAAAATCAGAGCAATGTTATTTAAAAATAAGCAAAAACTATACATTTATTTAAAAAAAAAAACTTTATGAACTATATAAATAGATCATCTACAAAACATTTATGCAAATAAAAAATGAGTGTATAATGTCCCTTTAACATGATTTTGAGACCCCTTATGAAGGACTTTGACCACAAGATAAATAGCAGATTTTATGACCTTATTATGCTCCTCAAAACGATTGCCAAATGAAAGGCTCCACTTCCAGTCAAGGATGTTATTATGAAGGCTGAGGCAACCGATTTCTCAAGTCAGAAGAGCAGTGTATCAGCGCTGTCGTAATCAGTAATAGAGGACTGTGAAGCTCAGCAGTCTGAGGCAGCTGATGGTGATCTGAGGCCCTGGTCGATTGCATCAGAGGAAATTTGAGTCAGATTGCCCTCAACTGTTATCAGAAGGATGGGCCAGCCTACCTGAAGTTTCCAAAGGTCCTGCAATCCAGATTGGCGTGACAGTGAACTAACAAAAGGGGAAAAAAAGCAGCGATGCAGCATTTGTGCCAAACAATGTGACGTTTATTCAGATCAGTGCAGGTAGGACGTAAGAGAACTCCACATGGAGCAACATACTTTTCCTCTTATGCATTTCACGTGACCAAGCACACTTTGTCAGAGAGGTGACAGTGAACAATCTGTGGCACAGCACTACAGCTGCTAGACACTAGAATGTTACATTGGACTTGAGGAACAGATCTGCTGAGTCTGCTATTTCCAATGGGCATTCAAAATTAGTGACTGAATCTGAACTCCACCAAGGTACATAGAGGCCCAGGTTCTAACATATGTTTTCCAGCTACCTGAGCTGAGGTGCTTAAAGTTGATTCACCAAGTGGCAGTAGGTGATGGCTCAAGTGGTCCCATATCTGATAATCAAGATAGCGAGGCACTGGACCATTTCACCCACCCTTCAGCAGCTATGGGGACAAAACCAGAGAAGTGACAATGGCCTATATAACGATCTCTTGATAAATAGAGTCATTCATTTGGTCGTTTTAGGACTGGTCTGGTCTATACCTACTACATTTAATAAAATTAGCATTGGTTTTATATGGCATGCTTGATTTCTGTAACAGTGCCTTATTTTAGTTGAATTTCGCTTTTATGTGACAACTTAAAGGTCTGTCGTGTTTTTATGTTTAATATTGCAATATCTCTAAGAAAACCACCTTGAACATAGTCTGTACATCTAACGATTAATACTTGCTGCAACTTTTTCTGTGAGTGGAGTCACTAATAATGCTATACTAGTCTTGTACAAATTCACGGACAGTTATATTCTACAAACGATTATGTACCTATATAAGGGAAAATAGAAACTAGATTGCAGTTTAGCTGTCTTAATAGTCTATAATCTGAGGTGTTAGCTGCTTATAGGTACCATTATGTGTGCTATAATTTACATGAGCAAACATATGACTGTTTACTTTCTGTTAGGTATTCCCGCTCTACAGCCTGTTTGCATATTATCTTCAGCAAACTAGGAATCTTTTATCGTTTCATGTGTTTTTTTTTTTAACAAAATATTTGTATGTATCTGATAAATGGTATTGTCAGCTTACCAAATGCACTACAATTAATCTATTGTTATATGTGTTACTTTACAGAACTAGGCATTCTCTTCTTATTAGGACATACATTTCCCATAATTAGTGTCATCTCTATGTTAAAGCCCTTTGTAGCCGTTGTTTTTCTCTAACACCTGAGACTTCATATCTTTGAGCCCTTATAACTTTTGAATGCAATGTTTTTTTTTAAATAATTTTTATCAGACAGTGTTATTAAGTGTGTAACTTACTTTTCAATGTACAGTATTTTGGATGTTTTTAATTACACTTTTTATTCGATTGTAACAGGTAACCAGAGTTAAGAGAGTATGATAACCCAACGTGTGTTAAAGTTAATTGAGCTTGAGCAAGCAAGTTTACTTGTAATATGCGTGTTACTTCCGACACCCACAATAGATATGATACCGCTCTCGTGCAACAGTTAACGCGTTACTCTAAAGACCTTACAAATACTCCACTTAGGTTTCTTATTGATTGTTTCGGCCTTTGTTTATACCCCAAAATTTGCCCTTTGTCCTCCCCCTGCCGCCTATCTTCCTAAGCCTTTTATTAAAACTGGGTGTCGCTAGATGGTACCGCCAATTGAAAATTGTACTGCCCACTGCATTGACAAATTGGAGAGCACACTCCCTCATCTCTGCTCATGTTGTGTAATAGTAATGCTGGGCTGAAACTATTACACAGCAGCTTAAAGGGGCATGCTACCCAAATACTGAAAATGTCACATGAACCTCTCTATGTAAAAAAGAAAAGTAATCTAGCCACATCCCATTGTAAATGTGCTTTAATCATCCAATCAGGATGCTTGCCTCAAGATCTGCAAGGGAACATGCCTCACGCATGTGCAGGCAAAGTCAGTTTATTTCCTTTCTCATTTTAAGAAAGTTACTATGAGATCTTGTTAAATGATGGTGAAATCCCACAAGATCACAATAAATCAAAATGTGAATTTAACACTGATGGTGCTGATTGGCTGTTTTTTACCACACAGAGGGCAGTAAAAAAAGTAGCTGAAGGATAACTGTTCACAGAGCACTCTTTTGACCTGAAGACATTTGTAGGTAATTATCTTCATATTTTACATAGAGATTTTCATGTGATATTTTCTAGCTTTTACAGAAGCATTACTTTCAAGTGGTTATTATGTTCCATTAAAGAGATACTAAACCCAATTTTTTTTTTTTAATGATTCAGATCGAGCAGGCATTTTTTTTATTTTTTTTTTAATACATTTTTATTAGCTTCCAACAGATTTATACATTTTGATTTCAACATGATTTTTCATACAAGAAAAGAAAAAAATGAAACGAGCAGAAATGAGCAAATACAGGCCGAATGTCAATTCATATTCAGCAAAAGATAATGGGCGCCATGTACTAAGGCGTCAATTTTTTCGCACAGACCGTATCGAAATAACCCGCCGGCATTCACACCATGCGGATGGCACTTCGTTACATGAATGTACTAAAAACCAAGCCGTAAAATTTCACGTCTATTGTGTGTCGAAGACAATCGGATTATTGATAACTTTGAAGCTTCGTTCGGCGCAAAAGAGCAAAGTTAAGAAGCAGTCTGCGACCTGATTGGTTTAGTTCTTTACCCACGTGACGAGCATCAATAACTTTGGTTAGGTGCCTCGAAAAAGCAGACTGGCTGATGCCAATTATAACGCTAGACACAGCTTGGAATGAACCGGTGGCAAAAAAGTGTAAGGCTGCCAACAGTTTTAATAGTCCGGGTATGGCTTGTGAACACGCTGTCATTGGTTCAAGGTATTCTGCTATTTCATTATAAAGTTGCATAATAGCTTCTCTGTCCAAACGGAATCTCTGGATAATCTGTCGATCAGAAATGCTTTCCAAACCCATACGTGGAAGGAAAACTCTAGGGACTCTAATTCTTCTACCTCTCCTTCTTTGCAAGTTGTTAACCGGTGCCTGTATAGCCCTTCTTCCTCGTAATTGAATTAATGGGAAAATAAACAGGTGTAAAAGTGTCTCCATCTTCATTCACTGATCCAAAAACCAATAATGCTACAATAGTAGTCTAGTCCTTTCACTTAAGTACTTCTACCTGGCGTCAGGTTGATACCCCCTATAGTTTTCTATTGTATTCGCTACCTAAATGGTTGCGAAGCAAATCACGCGAAGTTACAGAGAAAGTTGGAGCGGGCGGATTAGTTGTAACATTCATAATTTCCGATTACAGCGAATTTACGTGCGATCGAACATGTAGTAAGTGGAAAAAGGCTTTGGAACGATGAGTCGAGTAAAATTACGATCGCTGATGAAAATAGTGGTTTTTCGAGCAGATCGCAGATTGATACATACGAGAAGCAGATCGTGAGCGAATTTTGACGCGGAAATACAGACGGACGGTCACTTCGAAGCTTAGTACATGGCGCCCAATATGCCTAATACATTGCGAAAAGAAGAAAAGAAAAGGAAGAGGAGCCCCTCCGATATATGTGAAGCCATAAAAATCTCATTCTGTGAATTCAACTAACACTTTGTACTCTTTATAATTTTCTGTTGGAATATTTTTTCTTTTTATATTCCTCACCCCAGAAAAAAACAAAAAACAAACAAACCATAAAACAAATACAAATATTACCATAAACCTAACAAAACTAGTTCTGTGTTTCTAAATGGATAAATTAAATATTCAATTTCACTCGAAGGGAGGGATTTAATAAAGACAGACCACTTTCTGAAGAATAAAATAACATCTCTTTCGTCATTTAGATTAGTGTCTATCTGTTCAAGGATACATTGTTTTTAAGGCAGTTTTTAACCTCTTGGATACTGGGGGTTGCCCTATTTTTCCATTTTTTAAGGATTAAATATCTTACTGCTAGTATTACTTAATTGACAATTTTAGTATTTATGGATCACTCCTCCGGGTCCTTCCAGAGATATACTATATGTAATGGTGATAGATTCGGAGGGGAGGCTCCCATTGCCTTAAGCCAATATTCTATTTTCAGCCAAAATTGTTGAATGTTTGGGCATTCCCAAAACATATGTAGAAGATTGGCCGAGGGAAGGGAGCATCTAGGACAACAACTAAAGTCAAGATTCCCACACCAAGAGCCTTTCTCAGGGGTAAAAAAGGTAATTAGTAATGGTTTTATATGTGATTATCTCCAACTGGATGACAAGGTGATTCGTGAAAACTCGATATTGAAAATTGAATTAGATTAGTATCTCAGACATTTTGCGTCAAGGCCGCCGCCCATTTAGTAGAAATGTTTTCCAAATTCGAATCTCCTTTTAAAGAGCTTAAATCTGAATAACTAGAAGAGATAGTCATAAAGCCATTTTTAGCTAATAATAGCCATTTTTCTATGATCCCCTGTGTCCAGTTCCAACCAAAGTTATTTACTAAACTTAGGACAAAGTTCCTTGCTTGAAGATAGGTGAAAAACTCCTTGTGTGAATGGTTGAATTCCTCTCTTAGAGAACCAAAAGTTTTGATACATTTGCTATCAAAATGTAATAATTGAGAAATTTTATCGAGGCCCAGAACTTTCCACCTTTGAAAGAGGGGTGAGTAAAGCCCGGCTTGAAATTGAGGTTTACCTGTAAGTGGCATAAATTTGGACACACGTTATTCTATGTTGAGGAGTTTGCAAACTCTCCACCATGCCTGAAGCGGATTAAAAATAGTCCTCATTTTTCTCACCTCTCTAGGTAAAGAGCTAGGGGTACAGTGAATAATTGCTAAGGGGCATATGGAAATGTTACATTTTTCTCAAGTTCATTGTCAGTGACATAATCTCTCTCCGAGATCCAGTCCATAATCAGGCAAACCAGAAATGCATAGTTGTACACCTTGATATCTGGCAAGGCTAGCCCTGCATATTTTCTAGGAAGAGATAATTTAGATAGAAAAATTCTGGGCTTTTTGTTTTGCCAGATAAATTTTCTTAAGGAAGTGTTGAATATTAAGACATCTTTTCCTTTAAGAATCAAAGGAATATTCTGTAGAACATATAGTAGTTTAGGAAGGCAAACCATTTTGTAAAGGGCAATACGACCAGATAATGAGAGGGGGAGGTTTTGCCAATTTTTCAAATTCTCTTTAATTTTGTTCAAAACTGGGAGAATGTTAAGATCGTACCACATATCTGGGGTAGCGGAAATCATAATACCCAGGTATATAAAAGAACCAGTCACTACTTTAAATGGCATGTTCCTAGGGGAGTCCTTAGGTTGCTTGATCCAGAGTAGTTCGGATTTTGAAGTATTAACCCTATAGCCAGAAAAAGACCCAAATTGGTCGATATTTGACACTAGTTTAGGGCTGTTAAAAAGGTATTAGAAATATATATTAAAATGTCATCGGCGTATAATGCTATTTTCATCTCTTTCTTACCAATCTTAATGCCGTTGAAATGTTGTCTGATAAAAATAGCCAGAGGCTCAATGGAGAATAAAGAGAAGGGGAGAGAGAGGGCACCCCTGACGAGTTCCTCTTTTGAGAAAAATATCTGAGGAAATAAAACCATTAATTAGCAACCTGGTGGAAGCTGTTTTATATAAATTGTTAACAAATTTGAAAAAGTTGCCTGAGAGGCCAAATTGTTGAAGAGAGTAGAGCAGATGATCAAAATGAACTGAATCAAAGGCTTTCTCAGCGTCTATCAAAATAATTGCTGAGTCAGGGGCGTCCCCCTCCTCTCCCCTCACAGATTCCTCCTTAGTTTTAAAGTAATCTATGGTAAGAAAGAGTTCTCTAATCCTAGCTGCAGAGTTTCGTTTAAGTATAAAACCTGCCTGGTCTTTATGAATAATCTTGGGTAAAAGAATTTGCAACCTTGAGGCTAAAATTGAGGATATAATTTTGTAATCCACATTTAGCAATGCTATAGGTCTATAGGATTCTTTCTTGTCAGGCTCTTTCCCTTGTTTAAGTATTAGGGTAGTGTATGATGCCGTAAAACTCGATGGGGGGGGGGGGGTGTTACCCTTTATAAAAATATAATTATATAGTAAAGTTAAATATGGCGATATTGCTGGGGAAAGCATTTTATAGAATTCGTTGGGGAGTCCGTCTGGTCCCGAGGCTTTATTTAAAGAGAGATCTTGGATTGCCTTAGATACCTCCAACTCAGATATGTACATTTCATACACTTGTACGTATCGTGCCCAGTTTCTAGGCATTTTTTCTAAGAGATAAGAATTATATGAGTTAGAAATGGATTTCACAATTTCCCTTTCCCTGGCCTTGAGTTTCTTTGTTCTACTAATAGTATAGGCTATGATCTCCCCTCTCAGTACTGCTTTTGCAGTTTCCCAGAAAATAATGGGACGATTGATATATTCTTGATTGAAAGAGGTGAATTCTTGAAATTTAATAATAAGCCAATTTTTAAACTTAATATCTGATGCTAAGTAAGCTGGTAAAAAGAATCTGGAGTTTCTGTGAGCAATATTACTAGGATAGAACTCTAGGGAGATCGGGGCATGGTCTGAAATACAGATAGGAAGAATTCCCTAAGCCACTTTTAATTTACATAACCTTTCGTCTATGAGAAACAAGTCAATCCTTGATAAAGATTTATGAGCCTTAGAAAGGCATGTAAAGTCCCTAGAATCTGGATACTGTGTCCTCCATATATCTTTGATCCTAAGAGTCTGAAACAGTTTAAGAAATATTTTAGATTCTAGGTTGTCTCTTTTGGTTCTAAGAGAGGAATTATTGTGTCTTAATCTATCTAAGGGATATATTGAAATCCCCTCCAAGTATTAAGAAACCCTCTGCGTACATCAGTATATTAGCTTGAAGTGTTTCCCAGTATGAAGGACTGAAGACATTAGGGGCATAAATGTTACAAAATGTGTATAGTGTCTTAGCTATTTTAATTTTTGCCAATAGGAACCTCCCCCCCGGATCTGTTTTTGTATGAAGAACTTGGTACTTTTTCCCTAGTAAAATCGCTACCCCTCCCTTTCGTTGGATGCTAGGCGAAGCAAGAACTTCATTAACCCAAGAACATTTAAGTTTGAGAGCTTCTTCCATTTTTAAATGAGTTTCCTGTAAAAATGCAATGTCTGTATTTATTTTTCTTAAGTGTGCTATTATAGTCTTGCGTTTAATAGGTGATGTGATACCCCCAATGTTCCAAGAGATTAATTTAAAACCATTTATTATTTCTGTCATTACATGAATAATAAAAATAATTAAAAAAAAAAAGGGGAAAGCCCCCCCCCCTCAATTTTCCCCTTATTTGGTCCAAAACGTATGGGCCTATCAAGACCCTCATAGTAGCCATTACTATCCTTTCCATAGCCTGAAATTTATTTAGTTAATTTTTTTCTTAAGTGAATTTGAAGTTTAAGTCCTGTCTTGTTCCCTGTCAGAAGGCTGTTGGGTTATAAATCTTTCTGCATCTCTGGCTGAGTCAAAGAAATGTGTGCTGTTATCAATTATTATTTTCAATCTTGCTGGGTATATAATGGTAGGTTGGTGACCATGATTTATCAGCTTGGTGCATATTGGGGCCAGGTCCCTTCGTTTAGCGGAAGTTTCTGCTGAAAAATCCTGGAAAAACATAATTTTTGCACCTCCAAGAAATATGGGCTGATTTTTTTTTAAATACTGTAATAATAAAAGTTTGTCCTGATAGTTAAGAGCTTTAGCAATGATTGGTCTAGGTTTGGCATCCTCTTTCTCTGGAGTCTGCCAGCCTAATCTGTGGGCTCTCTCTAACACTATCCTCGGGTAGGATTGGGGAATTTGTAGTAATTGTGGCAATGTTGCCGTTAATAATTTATCAAGATCCTCATATTGTTTTAACTCAGGTACCCCTATCACTCTAAAATTATTCCGTCTAGCACGGTTCTCAAGGTCTTTTAGTTTTGACTGGACTTTTATGAATTTAGAGTTTATTGTATCTATTTTGGTCTTATAATTTATCATATTATCTTCCAGGTCAGAAATTCTTTGTTCTGCCTCTGATAGTCTATTTGAGAACTGGCAGATTTCAGTTGTGAGTGCATGTATGTCTTGTTTGATTTCATTTTTAAGGAGGTCGAATTTTGGTGTTAAAGCTTCGGAAATACTCAAAACTAGAGTTTGTAAGTCTAGTGATTTGCTTGTCTGTGAAACATTAGTGCTAGTGGGGTGTGTATCTGATGTAGGTTCAGATGTGACCTTATTAATTTTTTCTCTTTGCCTCCCAGCCATAGTGGAGGGCGGAGTTTTAGTGTTAGTGGTGAAGAATTTATCCATGTGTCAGTGAGTGTACAAAAAAATGTTCTCTCTTTTTTTTTTTTTTCCCCCCTTCCCTTCCTCTTTCCCTTTTTTCCCTCTCTTTAAATAAAATAGACCCTGGGGAGTGAATTGTGAGGGGAAGGTGAAAACCAAAGTGGATGTGAATGTGTAGAACAAAATATATATATATATAGTTTAGCTATTTTGGGAAATTTATCAAGATCCTCATATTGTTTTAACTCAGGTACACCGCCACCACTATAATAAACTTATTAACCCCTAAACCGCCGATCCTGGACTCCGCCGCAACTATAATAAATATATTAACCCCTAAACCGCCGCTCCCGGACCCCGCCGCCACCTACATTATACCTATTAACCCCTAATCTGCCGCCCCCTATACCACCGCCACCTATATTAAAGTTATTAACCCCTATCCTGCGGATCCCGGACCCCGCCGCAACTAAATTAAATGCTTAACCCCTAAACCGCCGCTCCCGGACCCCGCCGCCACCTATATTAAACTTATTAACCCCTAAACCTAAGTCTAACACTAACACTAACACCCCCTAACTTAAATATTATTTAAATAAATCTAAATACATATTACAATTATTAACTAAATTATTCATATTTAAAACTAAATACTTACCTGTAAAATAAAACCTAAAATAGCTACAATATAACTAATAATTATATTGTAGCTATTTTAGGATTTATTTTTATTTTACAGGCAACTTCGTATTTATTTTAACTAGGTACAATAGCTATTACATAGTTAATAACTATTTAATAGCTACCTAGTTAAAATAACTACAAAATTACCTGTAAAATAAATCGTAACCTAAGTTACAAATACACCTTACACTACACTATCAATAAATTAATTAAATAAATTAACTACAATTATCTAAAATAAAATACAATTAAACTAAACTATAGTACAAACCCCCCCCACTAAATTACAAAAATAAAAAAATATTACAAGAAGTTTAAACTAATTACACCTAATCTAAGCCCCCTAATAAAATAAAAAAGCCCCTCAAAATAATAAAATTCCCTACCCTAAACTAAATTACAAAGTAATCAGATCTTTTACCAGTAAAAAAAAATAACCCCCCCCCAACATTACAACCCACCACCCACACACCCCTACTCTAAAACCCACCCCAATCCCTCTTAAAAAAAACTAACACTAACCCCCTGAAGATCACCCTACTTTAAGCCGTGTTCACCCAGCCGGGCCGAATTCTTCATCCAAGCGGGGCAGAAGAGGTCCTCCATCCGGCCGATGTCTTCATCCAAGCGGCGTCTTCTATCTTCAATCATCCAGAGCAGAGCGGAGCCATCTTCCATCCACCCGACGCGGAGTCATCTTCTTCCAACGACGTCCTAACACTGAATGCCTGGTCCTTTAAATGACGTCATCCAAGATGGCGTCCCTCGAATTCCGATTGGCTGATAGGATTCTTTCAGCCAGTCGGAATTAAGGTAGGAAAAATCCGATTGGCTGATGTAATTAGCCAATCGGATTGAAGTTCAATCTGATTGGCTGATTAGATCAGCCAATAGAATTGACCTTGCATTCTATTGGCTCATCCAATCAGTCAATTGGATTGAACTTCAACATCGGATTTTTCCTACCTTAATTCCGATTGGAAGATGCAGCTGCACCGCATGGCATGTTGATGATCTCTAAGGGTATGGAGTGATCACCCAAAATACAAACGTTTATTTCAGGTAGATATGGCCGACAAACTCCTCCCCCTTCTCTAATTTTTTCCCTGCTTGTTCCTGTTGAAAGGGTGACGTTGCTGTTTTGATAATGCGCATGAGCATTATCTTCTACCCGCTCGCAAACTCAAGCCGAAATAGTAAGTGCTAACCATTGCGCATGCGCGATTCTCCGTGAACGCGTGTTAACCCCAACCGAGGATTGGATTATGATTGGAGGATTCAATCAAAAAGAAAGTTATTACGTAACAGTGGGGGGAGTTTGACGGCCATATCTACATGGAAAAAGCATATGTATTTTGGGTGATCACTCCATACCCTTAGAGCTCATCAACATGCGATGCGATGCAGCTGCATCTTCTATTACTGATCTAAGGTATGGAGTTATGAAGTATCGGGTGTTGACTGTCCCTTTAAGTTTTAAACTAAAAGAATACCGAATAGTGCAGCAAACAAATATTCTAAAAAAACGAATTTTTCTGAATATTTGCTATAAATGATTCATCTGAAACTAATTATTTGCAGCTGCACAAGTCTACTTTCAGTTTATTACAGGTGGTGAGTTATGTTATCTTACTGACTTTTCTACATGTGTTGCTTTATTAGTTGACTACTTTGATGTCTTTTGAATTATTATTTTGATCTCCAGCCTTTAAATGTCTGTGCTGTCAGTAAAATAACTTTAATTCTGCAGTCTTTTTATCCTAAATGCATTGTACATAAAGGGCTACTCTATTAACTCCTAAACTGCCACACCACTACATCACAAAATACCCCACTACACTATTAACCCCTAAACTGCCACAACCCCCATTGCCAAGTACCTCCTAACAGTTATCTCCCGTACAAACCTAACCTAACAAACCCCTAAGTTACAAAAACAAAAATAAAAAACCTACCATTACATAAAAACCCCTACCATTACAGAAAATAATATTACCAAAAAAACAAAAAAAAACCAGTTATGCCTATTCTATAACTAAAGCTCAACTTTACACCCCAAAATTATAAAACCTATACTAACACTAAAAGTTACCATAGCAATAGCCCTGAAAAGGGCATTTTTTTAGTGCAGTGCTCTAAAGCGACTTAGCTTTTTTTTAAAAATCATAAAAAAAAACAGCAACCCTATTCTACAATAAATGTAACCCCCCCTCAAAAAAGGCCTATGTAAAAAAAATCTACTCCAAAAATTGCCCGTATAAGGGTATTTGGTAGGGTATTTCCCTCAAGCAATTTCAGCTCTTTTGCTATATAAAAAACTAATCTAAAAAAACTATCCTATCCCCTAACGCCCTCTTACAATTTTGCTCATTCAGAAAAACCCTGCAGTTTCATTCTCTGCCTTTTACTTAACTTACTTAAAAGGCAGAGCATGAAACTGCAGGGTTTTTCTGAATGAGCAAAATTGTAAGAGGGCGTTAGTTTATGTGTGACATAACATTGTGCTCATGCACGTGGAGTTACCTAGGAGTCTGCACTGATAGGCTAAAATGCAAGTCTGTCAAAATAACTGAAATAAGGGGGCAGTCTGCAGATACAAGATACAAGTCTTGTGTTTTCTCTCCCTATCTGTGGCTATATCGTTTCACAAATGAACGGAGGGAGACTAAATTGAGGGTGATACCAGAAGTTTCTGTCTGCACCAGCTGTATGTCTGAGGATCCAAAAATCCACCTACTCTATTATCCATACTCTGGGAGTGCCTGATAACACCTTATACTTACCTTATATTGATTGAGGTTACACCAAGTAAGTGCACATCTGATAGGGGGAGAAAATATACCCCCTTTTTGTGGCACAAGTTATCAAGATTGAAGGACTTTTTTTGCACCTATTTTTATTTTTCTATATTTTGTATTATTGATGAATTAACAAATTGTATTTATTTTATCTATTTTATCATTTATTTATCCTTGCAGAAATTTTGCACATTATGCGATAAGTGACTTTTAAACAGTCTGATACATTTGTTTAGTATATACTGATTGGTATATACATATATCTATTTGTTTTTAATCTATTTAATTCTTATATAATACTATATGAATTTTGTTCAGTTTTATATTTGACTAAGTATACAGGGATAACCACTATTCCTAGCATTGACCATATTTATTGGATTGTGTATAGATCTTCTAGATAAAGCGCCATCTCCGATCTTTCTATTCTATATATATATATATATATATATATATATATATATATATATATATATATATATATATATATATATATATATATACTGTATATATATATATATATATTTTTTTTTTTTTTTTTTTTTTTTCTTAAAAAAACCCTATCCTAAAAAAAAGTTTCCCTGAAAAGGCTTTTTGGTAGGACATTGCCCTAAAGTGAACATATCTCTTATTCTTAAAAAAAATGTAACCTAAAAAAAAAACCTACCCCCAAAAACCTACAGCTATGGTACTCACTGAACTTGAAACCAGCTCCTACGTGAACGCAGACTGCGGTGTTCCTCTTCATGGGAGGGCCCATCTTCATCCTGGCGGCGGCCCATCTTCATGGAGGCGACAGGAAGTCTTCATCCATCTTACACTCAATGCATCGTCTTAGCTTCTCATCTTCTTATCTTCGGATCTTCTGTCCCTGACATCCTTCATGCGGTCATCCATTGCAAACTGAAGTTTGAATGTTGGGTACCCCCTTATATAGGGGTATTCTTGCATTCCTATTGGCTGATTTTCAAATCCAAATTCAAATCAGCCAATAAATAAAGCTTTTATTCTATTTGCTGATTTGAATTTGGAAATGAAAATCAGCCAATAGCAATACAAGGGGGGAGTACCTTGAATTCAAACTTCAGTGTGCAGCAGGTTACTGCATGAAGAGAACGTAGATGTTAGAAGATCTCAAGGTAAGAAGACGCATCTGGTGGAAGATGGATGAAGACTTCCCCAGCAGAGTGGCTGCAGAAGATGGATGAAGATGGTGGAAGATGGATGAAGATGGTGGAGCACCGCAGTTGGTAATCACGGAGGAGCTAAATTTAAGTATGGTGAGTACCATCTTTGGGTTTTAGCTGTAGGCTTTTTTGGGTGGGTGATTTTTTTTCTTTTTAGTTTTTTTTAATTGGGCAGCAAAAGAGCTTAAGGGCACTGCCCTATCAAATGCCCTTTTCAGGGTAATTTTTAGAGCAATTTTTAGATAGGATTTTTTTTGAGGGGGTGGGGGGTTACTTTTATTGTAGAATTTTTTTTTTTGTTTGTTTTTTAAAGAGCTAAATCGCTTTAAGACAATGCCCTGCAAAAAGCCCTTCTAAGGGCTATTGATATAGTAACTTTTAGTGTTAGTAAATGTTTTTTTATTTTGGGGTGGTTTTTATTTAAAGGCAGTTTTTAATCTTAGAATAGGCATAACTATGGGGTAATTTATTTTTGGTAATGTTGTTTTATTTTCTGTAATGTTAGCTTTTTTATTTTCTGTAATGGTATTTTTTTCTGTAATCTTAGTTTTTTTTATTTTTATGTAATGTTAATTTTTTGTGTGTGGTAACTTAGGGGTGTTAGGTTACGGGGGTAGGGGATTATTATGATGCAGGTTAGCGCGCAAGTATGGCCTTTACGTTTTCTTCCATTGAAGTCGCTTTCCATAGAAGTCTATTGGGAAGATTGTAACTTTGGCTTTTTGCGCACGTCGGGTTAGCGTGCGAGCGAAAATGATTTTACTTTCAACTTGTAACATGTGTGGTATCCGACGTGCGCAAAAAGACAAAATTGAACGCAGTTAGCGTGCGAGTAGGAGCGATGAATAGCGATTCACTCGTTATCTAGCCCAAAAAAGGCATATTACTCATTTCACTTAATAACCCCCAGAAATATCAGCCCTGTTAAAACTGATGTGTTAAGCGCAAAAGGGCACACAGTACCTTACTGTGAATATCTACAAAGCATCTTAATGTTTGTTTGTTTTTTGCTTTCAATCTTTTTTTCTTTCTTCAATAAATGTCTCTTTTACAATTCTGCATCTAATGTCAGACCCTATAATACAGGTACTGCTAATGAGAACAGATATGTTTATTCATCCATTGCCATGGTAACGACTAGTAACTAGAAGGTTTACTTTATGAACATAAGGGATGTGAATACTCTAGGTCCCTTGTTTATCTTTTATTTGATTAGAATGATATGCTTCTCTGAATATTAATTTTCTTTGAAAAAGTGAATATTATTATATTCTTTTGTTTTGCTTTTTTTCACTAACTGAAATAGGATTAAAGGCAGGTTTTAGTATGCTACATAATCAGAAATGAGATCATAATTAAACATTGTAAAGGTGTTTTAATTTTGTTATTGGTGCTACAGATTATAGATAAATCATTAAACACACCCTTTGAAGCAGATTTTGAAGCAGACTGAAGGACATTAAACACTTTGAGATGGTAATATAAAATGATAAATTATATGTATATAAAAAACACTATAGTATACTTTCATTATTTATTTTGTCCCCTTTTCCCGTAATTCCATTCTGAAATTGTGAGCTTTTCAGTTCCTATTAGAAATGGAAGTGCAGAACACTGTTATATTGCTCACAGACATGGGCTGCACACTCTAGTGATCTATTTATAACTGTCTCTAATTGTCCACAGCAAAGAAGGTAACCTAAGTTACAACATGGCTGCTCCCATTGTTTTATAGACACTACAAGTTTTCATTTATTTTGTTAAAGGGACACTCAGGTTTTATTAAATTTTCATGATTCAGATACAGCATGTAATTTTAAACAACTTTCCAATTTACTTCCATTAAAAAAAATGTGCACAGTCTTTTATATTTACACTTTTTTAGAGTCACCTGCTCCTACTGAGCATGTGCAAGAACTCAGACTATACGTATATGCATTTGTGATTGGCTGATTGCTATCACATGGTACAGGAGGAGTGTAAATATACATAACTTTGAAACTTGTTAGAATAAAATCTACTACTCATATGAAATTCAGAGTAAATGCTATTGTATTGTCTTGTTATCTTGCATTTGTTGATTATGCAAATCTGCTGTGTTTACTGGTCCTTTAAGCTTTTTGGTTCAGAACCTGGGTTATGCTTGCTTATTGGTGGCTAAATGTAGCCACTAATAAGCAAGCGCTATCCAGGGTGCTGAACCTAAAATGGCCAGGTTCCTAAGCTTTTCATTCCTGCTTTTTAACTAAAGATAGCAAAAGAACAAAGAAAATTTGATAAAAGGAGTAAATTAGAAAGTTGCTTAAAATTTCATGCTCTCTCTGAATCATGAAATAAAACATTTGGGTTTAGTATCCCTTTAAACTAAATGGAGCAAATTATGAATGACCGTAGTATAAAAGTTTTTTTTACTACATATATCTTAGCATTTTATAAAGTAATCTGTTTGATTTTTTTAAAGCTTTTTCTGGAATCAGTTTGTCAGAAATAGGTTAAGCAAACGTAATAAGCTTTCGCATGTTTACAATAATGCATGTACTATATACCGTACTTGAATGATTTCTGCTATTTAACAATTAGATATTCTTTACCTTCCATATGTGAACATCCTGAGAAACTGACTGCATATTTTAATTTTCAAAAGTAGGTGACAAACTACTACATAAATTGTGTTGCCTTTTTAAATTCTGACAGCTCACTGATTGACCTTTATTTGTGTCCAGGAGAGTGTGTAATGTGCTCAGCACCTGCTTGTAGAGCTCAGATTTCTGTTTGCATATGCCGTGTTTACATTTTTGTGCACTTTAGAAGCAATCAGATGGCAAAACAAAATCACCTAGGTTATATTGCTCACAAACCCAGAAATAAAGCCCGTATTGCAACACACATAACAGGAAAACATAAATAATAAAAAAAAAAATCTAAATCTGTGCAAATATATAATAATTAAAGAAAATTTTAATTTATAACCAAAGTCTTAGGCCACTATTAGATTTGTTGTTTTAGCAATGGTATAATGACCAAATATAATTATTTCTCAGTCTTTTTATTAGAATATAACCAGAAAATACAGGATATGTGTATGCAGTATTAAAAAACCCCAGAAAATAATCAGAAACAAACAGCTTCTGTAGGCTAAAGTGGCAACTATTTAGTTTGACCTCCACTAATACTTGAACGATAGCAGGAACCTGGCTCACGTAAACCTAAATGGAATCGAACCCTAATTAATGTCATTGCTAACACCTGTATTTGTTCTACTATTTCGTGTCAAAATGACTGCTGAGAAAAAGGTCCATTACACTAGGTTTGTGCAAGATATGCTTGAGCATTATATACACATGTGGTATGAGTTTAATTAATTGGAAGCTTGTTAATAAGACCAACTTTCAATCACATAATTCCATTCAAAATGCAAAAGATCACATAAAATTATACTTTTGCATCAGCAAGGCCACTCTCAAAGGGAAATCAGCAAACAAACTGGATATTCAAGATGTGGTATTCAAGCTGTTACAAAGACATTTGAAAAATCAGGAGAGGCCAAGGAAAAAAAGGGGGCTGGAAGGCCAAGAACATTTTCAAAATATGATTAGAAGTTTCTCAGAGATTTTTCTTTGAGAGACCGTAAAAAGTCCAGCAAGGACCTGGCTCAGCATCTGGCAGCTTCATCGGGATGCCAAGTTGACCCTTCTACAGTCCGAAGAAGCTTGTGGAAGGGTAGCAGCCAAGAAACGACTTCTCGGAAGCTGAACAGGGTGAAAAGGCTAAGATATGCTAAAGCTCACAAATTTGGAATGAAGATCATTGGAAAAGAGTGTTATAAAGTGATGAATACAAGTTTTACATTTTTGTGTCCAATCACGACAATATGTGAGAAGAAGAGTTTGAGAGAGATGGAGGAATGAGCGCTGTGATTTCCTAATTTTTAGGGCTTTTAAATTAAAATAAATAAACTTGAACTGAGCATAGAGCATACAGGGCATTTGCTTTAGTCCTGTCCAGCCACCAGCATTATTTTTTGTACATGAAGCAGGGCTAAGCCTTCCCTATCTCTCACTTCCTTGCTGTGTCTGTGAACCAGGTAAAGACTATTCCCATCCCAACCTGATTTCTGTGAGCTGGCTAAGAGCCAGGTCCCCATCCGACCAGGTTTACATCAAAATGATCCTCCTCACAGTGATTAGCTATGTAGTATTTTAAATGGCTTTCTGCAAAACTGTCTTCTCTAATGGATTTGCTAAAACAGGTTTAGGCAACTTTACACCTGAGTAGGTAAGGAGTGTGCATAGATTATTGTTGCGCATATCGATATAGCACTGGTATTGAGGCCTGCATGTGTCTTGTCACCTAGTGTCTGCCTGTTGTCTAGCCTCTAGGATATACTTGCATACTGCACCCTTTGTGCTACCTTTTCTACCCATAAACTGTAATTTTTGGTTTACCTGTGTCTTGATACTTGGGCAAGGGCAAAACTACAGGGGTTTCGCAGGTCTCAATTGTGACCCTTCAGTCAGTAGTGACATTCCTACAGGGAGGCCTGCTGGTGCCTGGGCTCCATCTGCATCATGTATGCCCCCACCTGCAAAAAAGGGCTCACAGTAAATGGAAAGTGTATGGTATTTCCTTTCTGTTGCAAGGTTCCCAAAATAGTCACCACAGTGTTGTTGTACAGAAAAAACTGCTACCATATTTGTACAGGAAGGCTGTGCAAGTGCATATTCCCTGGCATGTACTAAACAAAGGCAAGAACAACAATACAGAGAAAAAACTTCTCTTTATGGTACCTGTTGGTGCCTGCTTTTGTGTGATTATAGATGGCTGAGATACATTTTTGTGCATCTGGGTGTCTGTGAGTGTTATTTCTACCTGATAGTACAGCTTCAGTGTGATGACGTGCTCAGGCGCTTGTAATTTTAAATGACTGTGACTACACAGGCTGATGAGCAATAAGCAGTTATTCTTTATTTAAATGTGACCTTTACAGTAGCTTCTGTTTTTTTTTAATAACTTTTAACTAATAACTATTTAACTTTTTACTATTTATTGACAACTAATTTGCATAATTTAGTGACAGAAGAGTGTTACAACTTTAAAAAAATGTTTTTTGGAACTCATCCTGCTACATTATTCGTCAGTTTTAGGGTATGGTTAAACAACAAAAGGGGTGAGTGGGCTGCTCTGTCTTAAAATGCCCAGGCCTAATTTTGGTCCCAGTACGGCCTTACTCCCAACTCTTGTCACTGTTGTGCAGTGGTGTACTAAGGGTTTATGCTGTCCTAGGTTCTCCAACCTCTGCCACCCCCCAGTTCTATTCAGCTGAGGGACATATATGAATATAGTGAAAAATATATGAAAAAAGAGTAAATAATACAGATCTTCACTCATTACATTGGTTAGTGTTAAGCAATATGAGTGCTACTTTTTTTGGAGGGGTCTCAGCTTTAATACAGAGACTTCTAATGTTTTGGTCCTCCCTAAAGTCTAATTGAAAAGGTGTGTAGTGCTAATGCATGAAATGCTACAAGAAAATCAAATGGACAGCCCAAAAATTTATAATAGTATCAAAATGAAAATAGTATCAAAATAAAAATAAAAGGGGACTGTGGAGTGTGAATGTCAAACACCAAACAAACAAACAATTGATAAAGATGAAAACATACCACCAGCCCATGTAAATTAATATATCAGGAATAAATTTATTACGAATGAAATTGAGAACGTCTAGCAGCACGACTTTTTTTTATCACCATCTCACTCATCACAAATTTGATACATGGCGGTGTGTTCTCAATCGTCTTTGGTTTGATCCTGAATTGGTGAGATTGGAATCTTACTCACCGCTGGGAGCCGGTTGCATGACACACTACAACGTACCTGTGAATGGTCTGATGAATCGCCTTGTGAAACCGGGACCCGCTATGCCTGTGTGAGCTATCTGAACGACTGTGAAAGTTCAGCATGGTCATCTGGCACTTTTTAAGTGCTGTTGAAATTGTGAGTACCTATTGAGAAGCCTGATGAAACAGACAGAGATCTGAGAAACGCGTTGCTTACTGTGTTTTTAAATATCAGAGTCATATATTTTGATCTCTGTTTTTATGTTTTGTATTAAATTGTGCACTGCAATTTACTTGAGAGTCTGAGCTTATTTCACCCATTGAGGGCACCTGGGATACCGGTACTCACGCTGGGCCAGTGAGCTTGGACACTGCACGTTTCCAGTGTGCTTTACTTAGCACAATTGAGTGCTGCTCCATTTGTGAGTATTTATTTGTATCTGCTCTTTCCATCTTGTCTCTACTATATCACACTAGGAGGCGCCCATGTCTTGTGATTGTTTTTCACAGAAAATGCTTGAATTTGTGAGTATGCTGTGAATATCTCTTCAGTTATCTCGTTACACTTAGTGATATTGCATTATTGTGGCGCCTTCTCTTTTCTTTCCAGTATTTCTGATATTCTTTTGCTTGTCATATTCTTTGCCTCTATGTATCCTCTGTCTATTAAAGCATCAAACTATGCAATATACTGAAAACTAGCTACACCTATGTATATATGTCCAGAAACTCAATGATTACTTCTGTTCTGTTTTCACAAAAGATTGTGAAGATAGAATGTCTATATTAAGGGATGCTACAAAAATGGAAACAAGCTTAACACTAATTTTTTTACAGAGGATGAGGTTTTGTCAGCATTATAAAAAATAAATGTAAAAAAGTCAGCGGGTCCTGATTATATTCATCCAAGGGTTTTAAAAGAACTTTGATTAGTGTTAAGTGCCTCATTAACTGATCTGTTTAATCAGTCACTATTAAAAGAAGCTGTTACAGATAATTGGAGAATAGCAAATTTAGTACCTCTTCATAAAAAGGGCAGTAGGAAAGAATCTGGTTACTACAGGCCAGTTAGTTTAACTTCAGTAGTAGGGAAATTTATGGAAAGTCTCTTAAAAGAAAGAATTATGACTTACATAAAGACAAACAAACCAAAATCAACATGGTTTCACTTTAGGGAGATCATGTCAGACTAATCTAATTGACTTATTTGATTATGTAACAAAAGTATTAGACCAGGGTTGAGCAGTTGATATTGCATATCTAGATTTCAGCAAAGCATTTGACACCGTTGCACACAACAAACTAATTCACAAACTGTATCTCCTTGGTCTAGAATCAAAAATTGTGAACTGGGTAGAATGCTGGCTTAGGGACAGAAAACAAAGTGTCTTAGTAAATTAAGTACATTCAACAGAGGGGACTGTTACTAGTGGTATTCATCAGGGGTCAGTTCTGGGGCCTGTTTTGTTTAACATATTTATCAGAGATATCAGTAAAGGGCTACGGGAAAGTATGTCTGTTTGCAGATGATACAAAAATTTGTAACAGAGTAGATTTTCCGGGGGGGGGGGGGGGGGGGCTAGACAAAATGAGAAGTGATATACAATTGGAGGTTTGGACAAATTGCTGGGATCTAAAGTTTAACACAGCAAAGTGTAAAATTATGCATTTAGGGAAGAAAAATCCAATTGTTAATTACAGACTCAATGAAAGTTTACTGTTACAGACTCAATGACAGTTTACTGACTGCTACAAATGAGGAACAGGACTTTGGGATTATTATTTCAGATGATTTAAAATGTAGTAAAGAATGTAGTAATGCAGCGAGTAAGGCTAGCAGAATGCTTGGATGTATTGGTAGAGGTATTTGCAGCAGAAATAGTAAGGTTCTTATGCCACTTTACAGATCATTAGTTAGGCCTCATCTTGAGTATTGTTTGCAGTTCTGGAGGCCATATCTTCAGAAGGATATTAGCAAACTTGAATCTGTGCAAAGGAGGGTGATCTAAAAAATAAAACTTACCAGGAGAGGCTCAACGACCTAAATCTGTATAGCTTAGAGGGGAGAAGGGAAAGAGGTGATATGATAGCAACTTTCAAGTACATTGAAGGGCTTAGTAAAACTGAGCCAGTAAGTATTTTACAAAAAAAGGAAAATTCAAGAACAAGGGGTTATGAACTCAAGCTAAAGGGTAGTATATTCAGGAGTAATTTCAGGAAGCATTAATTTACAGAAAGAGTGATTGATTCATGGGGGCCGAATTATCAAGCTCAGAATGGAGCTTGATGCCCCTTGTTTCTAAAGACAGCTGCTCCATAATTTGTCTACCTGCTCTGAGGCGGCGGACAGAAATGAACCCTATCGAATACGCTAGCATTGCAGGGGGCAGTATTGCACAAGCAGTTCAGGTGAACTGCTTGTGCAATGATAAATGCCGACAGCATATGCTGTCGGCATTTATCGATGTGCAGCAGACATGATACGCTACATCGTATCATGTCCACTCGCACTTACATAAATATGCCCCATGGAATAAACCTCCACAAGAGGTAGTAATGACAAACACTGTGGTAAACTTTAAGAATGCCTGGGACAAGCATAAGGCTATCCTATGAACTAGATAAGTTTATACTGTTAGGAAATATCGGTTTCTATGTTTCTATTGATAAGGACACCTTTATAAGAAACTGGTGTTTAATTTTTGTTGAGTTGTGTTTATATTTTCAGTTTCAGTACCCTTTTATCAAATTTTATAATCATTTTATATCATTTACTTTTTTCCTATCATTTTGCAGATGTCACCATTGTTTTTGCATTCTATTACTCAAAAATAAACTTGGCTAAAGAAATATGGAAGTTTAGCTTTTAAAAATTGGGTAAAACATTTTATGCTACTGAAATCACTAAATAATTTGAAATCTCATCTTATCTAAATTGTAACAACAAATTAATTGTACACTTTGTAAACAGCAATATGTAGGTTGTACTATGCAGGTTTTGAAGAACTTTATTCTGGAACATATTTGAGATATTGAAAATCTGTATTGTACGTTAAGATGTGGACTGAAGAATGATCAGTTTCAAGGAATTGATCATATCTTTGAACATACTACAGGGGGCATAGAGAGAGGAGATTAGACCAATGTGAAGTATTTTGGATCTTTTCTTTATAGCCCCTTGGTATGAACAAAGAATATGTTGTACATTTATTTGTTTAAACTTACTTTTTTATCATCAAGCATATTTCATCTTTGTATGATGTTTTTTTTTCTGAACGCTTTAATGTTATATTTCTGCACAAATGTTTTTTGATAATTGTATTTACAGTAATAATGAAATGCTAATAACTAACATTTTACATCAAGAGTTTGACAGTTCAGTAATCAATAGTTAGTTCTGCATAAAACTAGAAACTACAGTTTTTTTCAATATATACTTTCTTTAATTTTTCATCTGGAATTGATTGAGAAGGTCTCACAGCACAGAGTGATGCTGAGAAATCTGGATTGTGCCCTTGTTTTATAATGTGAAGTACTTGCATATAGAGAATTGCATACATGTAACTATATAGCAATATATCTTGATATGCAAGATTGCGGGACTGCTCTACTTCATAGTTTGATGGGTATAAAAAGTGTAGTGCCCCACATCATTGTCATGCTCTGATTCTCTTCTTTGATCAGGAAAATGTTCCTATCAATAAACACAGTCTTACTTAAATACCTTGTGTGTGATCTTAGTCTGCATATACTTGGGTCTAGTAAGATACTTGCATTAGCAAAGTTTTAGAAATGCCTCAGTCATAGAAGCCACTGTTTGGTTGATCCAGCAGTGCACACATTTACACTTTGAATAAACTGTTCTCTCCCAGCTCTTCTGCACAGTGAATGGGTTATGTTTTAGTGCACTGAGCACATAACTTGCTTCTCACAACTCTACTAACTGACCAATTCATATACCTCAGTGCTTTCCAAACTGTGTGTCGTGACACATTAGTGTGTCGACAGTGTGTAGGTGTGTCCCCGCTTCAGCACAAATGTTTTTGAATTTAAAATGTTTTTTTACATTTTTTTTGGTTTCCGACTTTCCGCCTGCCTGCTACGCATATCACGTGGTTGACACCTGATTGATACCTAGTGGGTCAAAGATCATCTTTACCTATTGGGGCAGCTCAGTGGGAACTGAAACTATTCCCATTGCAGGCTTTGATGGCACATTGGCTCCTGACTGCACGTGTAGTCTCCTCAATTGGCTCATGACTGCATGTGTAGTCAGTGAGTGGCACAGCAGTGTGTTTGCAGCGCTGGAAGTCGTCGGTCGGAGTAGGGTGGAAGCTTAAACGTTGAGCTGAATTCAGATGTAAGTGGGGTTTTTTTTGCAGCTAACTCTCAGTAGTGCATTGCTGCTCCTGCTTTTGATATATGGATAAGAAGTTGAAGCTTAAATGCTTGATGATGAAATGCATCATCCCATCAACCTCATACATCCCATTAAAATAGTAAGTAGTTATTGGTGTTATTAAACTTTTTTTAATTGTTGCACATACATACTGTTACTTGTAAATATATTTAGTTATTATATAATTTATGTACGTGTCTGTATCTCTTAAAACAAGTTAGTTTAACCTCCTGTTTGCTAGTACAACTGAATTACTGTGTCGCGAAATGATGTAGGTCTAAAAAGTGTGTCTCCAACACGAAAAGTTTGGAAAGCTCTGATATACCTCATGCAGCTGCATAGCATACTGGGACTTGTAGTTCCCAGGAAAAGTCTATGAGGATATATAATCTAATGTTCACTGGAAAGTATAGCTGCAATCAGAGGGTGTATGAGCATTTGGGCAGTATGATGGTACACTAGGTATGACTTGGCCAGAATATAGCCATGCCGGGACCATGAGTTGCAGCAGACGGGGGTGGAGTCAAGCAACCTGGGGGTAAACTAAGGACAGGCAAAGACTGGGATTGAGAATGGTTGTACATATTGCCAGGACATGGTTATGTTCTACTGTAAGGGTTTTATGGTGTGCATTTATCATAAAGAGAGTGTGTAGAGCTCCCAAACTGGTACCATTCTGAAAAATCAGGGGTTGGTTGGGAGTACAGCAGGACGCAGGAAGAGGCTGTGACAACGAGACAGGAATAGATTGAACATACTACCAGAAATTATTCAAATTTATCTAGGACAGAAACATAATCCTTCCTATATACATGCAACACATGAAAATTAAGTTAAATGTCTCTTTAACAAAAAGTTAAAGCTTCTTTAAAGTGAATTTTAAGATTTCCAATGTTTAAAACTCTTTTTTCCTTTTACTATGGTGAATTTCTTTTTAATTTAATTATTATTTTCCATGGAAAATTAATTTCAAATATTGAGTTAACCATTTAATATAATTCTGTAGAGAATATGACAATTTTAACATCTTCCAGAGCTAGCTGTCAAAGTGATTGCATAAAACTGAAAGTTATCTGCTTTTATACCCCCTATAGAATAAATTATACCAGTTAGAGCATTGCTTTTGCATTAACAAGCACCTGTTAATTTAAAAAGGGATCAATTATGTTGAAAATGAGTTTAAATTACTTCTTTGTCCAATGTTTAAGTTTATAGAAATCTCCAATGACGATCATTTCTAAGAAGAACTCATTTGTAAAGAATAAAACCTTCTGAAATCTGAAGAATGCCCTGGGCTCAATGGTACTATGGGGTCGATTTATCAAAGGTTTAATTTGCCTTCGCCCCTTTACGACTGCAGGTTTAGGTGGAGAATTTCAATCCCCCGGTCTCGTCCGACCGAGCAGATTGACAGCTACTGCCTGAACGTGATTGGCTGTGCACAGGCAGGGGGCGACGTTGCACAAGAGCGCAAAATAGCGCTCTGGTGCAATACTGAATTCTGGCAGTGGAATTCAACTCGCTAGAGGCAAGCTGTGGCAGAGAGGGGAGCATATGTACGCCCCTGTCCACCATTGTTTGATAAATCGACCCCTATATAGCAACTGGCCACAATTTTCAGGTAATAATAAAATGTGCTGTTGATCTATTTTAATAATCATCAATCAGATATAATATTGAAATGCTCTAAACCTCTGAAAAATATGAGGATTTATTTTCTAATTATGGGCAAGATGACGAGTTGGGCGCTATTTATTGGTTGTATGTTAACTCTGCTAGAAGTAAGCTTTTTGAGAGTGCCGGGTAGCGAGCGTATTACAAGTTGAAAGTAAAAAGTTTTCGCACAATACACGCAAAAAGCAGAACTTCATATATCACAACTGCGGTAACATATTCCCCCACAGACAAGTCTGCTAACCAACAAGTCTGCTAACCTGACATGAAATATGAATATTTCACATTCCAATGTTGTTCACATAAAAGTTATAGGTTCTATTTATTCTTAAATGCATATTTCTATATATTGCTGCTCCTGAGCCTACCTAGATATGCTTTTCAACTAAGAATAGCAAGAGTATGAAGCAATTTAGATAAAAGAAGCAAATTGGATAGTTGTTTAAAATCAAATATTCTGTCTGAATCATGAAAGAAACATTTTGGGTTTTGTGCCCCTTTAATTGCATATATATGCCATGCTTTTATAAAAATGTACTTTCATATCCCTTTATTAGGGAAAATTAGAAGCATATTCACTTAAAATAGGAATAATGTTGCGTTGTTTTCATATTACATATCTGGCAGAGTCTCAAACAACCTTTTCACAGCAAAGCTGACACTATTAAAGCTTAATGGATTGTTTTCAATTGAATGCATTGTCATATGAACCAGAGAGCAAGAGAAAAGCATATCAGGTTTTATTACCATCACATTTTATAAATGATACAGATATGATATTTATATTAAATAACAGAGGTGTGCACAGGCACAAAATTCGCTTCATTCAATAGATTTGTTTCAGTTTAACCAAATTTAGTTTGTGTGGACATTCATTTCACCCTAATATTTGGATTTGTTTTTATTATTTCCAATGGGAACAGCAAATATTAAATTTAATTTTAACAATATATTACATTATAGAATTTGAACAATTAAAAGACCCTATTTTTGAATGCTAACAGAACATACAACTCACTGATTGAATTTCAGTCAATGACTAGCTCACAGAGACACAGAGGTCACACAACTGCACATTTCAATAGCGCTAGTCAAAATGATTGAAAATGTCCGAGCTTCCCCTAGTCTCCCATCTCCCTGTGCTAGGTTAAGGCTTAATTGGACAAGTCTATATGACTAAAATCTATCATTGAGTGCTTGGATAGGGGATGATAGACACATAAATGTTCAGACCCCCTGTACATCACTGCAAAAATAGGAGCTGATTAGCCAAACCACATTGCTCTTTTCCCTCCTATTCCTTCACCTTTTTGGTGTCAAACAGCAAAAACAAATGAATTAATCAATTTGCTTAAGTGATCATTCATTCTTTGTCTGTTTTATCTAATAATGTGATTGTCCCTAATGTATATGGTGACTTGCCGAATTGGCATAAATTAAGCCAAATTTGTATTTGTCTAAAGCTGAGTGCACATCTCTATCAAATAATAAAAAAATCCCAGTAAAAAAGTGTTTTATGCATTTTGCAGACATTAATCCAATCTGTTTATGCCTACTGCTGGGATGTTGACAGGCTTTGGATGGACCATTTAAAAATGCTTGTAATTTATTATGGGCTAGATTACGAGTGGTGCGCTAACAGTTACGAAAAGGGGTTTATTGTGGATGTGTTTGGGCTTCGGGTTTTTTGCTCTTATTACAAGTTAAAAGCAAACGTTATTGCTTGATCGCAATTGAAGTTAACGCGTGTCAGGTTAGCATAATCTTAGAGCACTGGTTCACTGTTTTGTGAAAAAAAAAAAAGGTCTCAGTTGTTAGAAAAAAAGGAAGGCAAAGGGCTTTAACATAGAAATACATACATATACATGTCTAAGTATGTATATGTACTGTATGTAAATAAAAATATGTATATATATATATATATATATATATATATAAGTGTGTGTGTGTTTGTACATATGTATTCATGTATTTATATGTGTATAAATGTATTTACAGACATATATGCACATATAAACACATAAATACATATAGACACACACACACATATATATATATATATATATATATATATATACACACAGGTATAAGTGACTTGGAGCCTTTTGCAGTTTAGTAGATGAAAACGTGAAATTATATTTATGCAATATTTATATTTAATAAAGTGCTATACTGTGTATTTACTGTAAATATTTCACATTCAAATGTTCTTCACATAGGGGACTATGTTCTATGTATTTAGAAATATATATTCCTATATATATATCTGTATATATCTATATCTATATATAATCATGTGGGTATATATATATATATATATATATATATAAATATATATTTGTGCAAAATACCATCCGATATATGTAGAAATATGTTTTTATGAATAAATAGATTATATTCTGTGAAGAACATTGGAATGTGAAATATTCATATTTTCATGTTGGGTTAGCGTGCACTTGAGGATATGCGATTGGGTTTGCTCGCTGTATGATTTAAAGTCCAAAATCGCCTTTGCAATTCCAGCAAGAAATAATAAATTATTATTATTGATATCAACCCGGGTTGACAGATTGACTATTTAAAGTCCAAAATCGCCTTTGCAATTCCAGCAAGAAATGGGATGATTGTGGTGCAGGGAGACCCTTGATCAGCGGTGCTCAGTTGAATGCACCTCTGTGAACAAACAAGCTACGCGCGTTTCACCCGTGCTTCCTACGGGCTTCTTCCGGCTATGCACCACAATCATCCTATTTCTTGCTGGAATTGCAAAGGCGTGCTGAGCACTTAAAGAGCCTTTTCAAGACGGGGTGAAGAAACACTGGAGATTTAAGATTTGGTCCGGTCCGGTAAACCATACAGCTTGGAGAGGTGAAACGAGCAGGTAACACACAGCTGCACTATGGCCGCTCACGAAACAGGTAACATGGAAGTGAAATTTATCTTATGCTGTTTGGTGATACTGAACGCTTAAAAGTATTTCTACACACTCAAGCAGAGACTGCAATATAAGCTGTTTACGAATATGGCTAATGAAAAGTGAGTACCTGTGTGAGTTATTTGGCATAGTGCGGTACCTGCATGAACGTTTTTTCCTACTTGGATTACAATTATACATTGGATGTATTGCCCCTTTTTTGTTTGGGATACACTTTACTGGAAAAATTGGACTGGATTTTGGACTTTAAATAGTCAATCTGTCAACCCGGGTTGATATCAATAATAATAATTTTTGATGCAGGGAGATGTAATTTTGTTGCTTAAATATATGAAGATATAAATTCACTATTTTGAAAATTATACTGTGTTAGTGTCTCTTATGGCAGTACTTTGGTGAAGGCAAATATAAATATGTGATATAGTCTGTTGCTGGACTTATAAGGGTTCTGTTTTTCTTTGTTATCTATACCATTATATTAATCCTTACCGTGCACTACATAGAAAGTGTATCCCCATATGGGGAACATGATTATATTTCTGTGTATTAGATTCTCATGGTAATAATACTAGGGGTGCTGGTACATATATATATATATATATATATACACACACACACCAATGTTAAATAGACAAAAACAGATGATAGTGGCAGCACTTGCATGATTAAGGGCTAGATGAGCCCGAAAAAGTAGTTTCTATTTTTGTCTTTGAGCCATATGACTCCAATAAAGTATTTTTTAATTTTTTTTAAAGTGCTTCCACTATCTGTTGTATGTTTAAAAGGAAACTAATAATTAGCCCATTATGTGCTAGATTGCAAGTGGTGCATTATTTAGCGCTTTCGCTCGAGTGTCAACTTCACTATAAGGGGCCAATTGATTAAACTCTGAATGGAGCTTGATGCCCCAGTAGTTATGAAGCAGCAGTCTATAGACTGCTGCTCCATTACTTGTCCGCCTGTCTGAGGCTGCGGACAGAAATCATCCTGATAGAATACGATCGTGTTGATTGACACTCCATGCTTGCGGTCAGGTGGCCACAAATCTGCAGGGGGCGGCATTGCACAAGCAGTTCACAAGAACTGCTTGTGTAATGATAAATGCGAGAGCATATACTGTCGATGTCTGCTCGCACATTGATAAATAGGCCCCTAAGTATGCCTTTCTTATACGTCGGGTTGCACGCGTATTACAAGTTGAAAGTAAAAAGTTTGCGCGCAAGCTTAACATGCTATCAATATATATATATATATATATTTTTTATTTGTAATGCATTACTGTTTTGAAAAAATGTACTAATAAACTTTGGAACCCCCTGTGAACAACATAGTTGGGTCTATTTTGTACTGGCCTTTAATCTTAGAGCTATCAAATTGACCATGTTGAACAATTTTATATATCTTAAGAATTTTAAATGTATTTATGTTGTGTTTTATGCAACTTTTTTAACGCACTACCCTTTCATTCACACTATATCAACAATCACGTTTATATTCAACTTGTAATACATTCTCTATTTCCGACGCTCTCAAAAACCTGATACCGATTGCGCAAAACTGTTACCGCACCTATATAAAGTTATCTATGTGCACTTTACAAGCTATGAAGGTCATAATGTTTCCAGTCTTTTTAATTCAAAGAAATATAGAATACAGCATGACATTTTTATCCTATCCAAGTGGAAAACGGCAGCCAATTTCTCAATAATCCGCCCACCTTGTCTTCTTAGCTTACTCACTGTAAAAGTTCAAGATCAAATCTAAACACATTATAATGACTTGACAAATGCAATTCAGGTTGTGTTTTTCCCCCCAAATAATATCAGTTGAATATTATTATAAATCATGACTAAATAGCAAAGTAAATTGATCTTTCTAACCCTCAGAAAATATTGAGTTTGTTATGAAAGTCTAGTGTTAATACACTTCACCAACTCCACTTGCAAAAATGTACTTTCTAATAGGTCAGGCGACTTCCTGTTCTTTATGATAAGGAAACATTTACTCTCTGAAGCTATAATCTTTAGCTTTCAAGCAATTTTAGTGTAGTGTGAATCTGAAGTGCTTAACCAGGAAAGAATAGCAATTGTTTATGTTTAACCAAGCAATGACAGCTCAAATGGTGATCATTTATTCTATAAGTAAAGAAAGTTTATATCCAGTGACAGGCTGGTTGCAATGGTGTCACTCGTTGGGAGGGGGCACTAGCCACCCCACTATAATTGCTGCCCCCGTCAACTGTGATTGACCCTCATTTGCTCCCCAAAACTTTGCCCAGGTTCCCTTCCATAAGAAAATCCTTGAGAGTCTCCTCCTTGTCCCTTCTAAGGGATCCTTGCTCTGCCCAGACAGACCAGTTTAAGTTCCTGTTCCAGTGTAGGGGGTGGGCGAGGCTTAATTCTTTGAATAGAGGTACAGCCACTTCGAGAAATAGACTTGCAAAAGTCATCATTTAGATGTCCCCTCTCCTCTCTGATTAAGCCCCTGCGGGTGTGAAGCACATACAAGAAATATGTGTGCAGTTTATACATGGAATAAAGAAGCTGTGACATTAGAATGGATTTCAGCAGAATATATGCTGCACATGCCCAGTACATCCTCAAACACTGCACTATTGTGGAATGTATCATGTCAGCATTTTAATTTAATCTGTATCATGGCCGTTGTCTCTCTGAGTGAGCATAATGTTTGAATGGTAGTTCACAGTCATGCTTCTACTGAAAAATTAAACAAGCTCATTCACATGCCAATTTTGAACAATATGTGCCTTTAAAGGGACATTTTACATTTTTCTCCCCGTTAATTTGTTCCCAATTATTCATTTTGCCTGCTAGAGTGTATTAAATTGTTTACAAATAACTAATTTACCTTTATTTCGGCATTACAAGTAGCTGGTTTTGCCAGATATCCCAACCTAAACCTAAGTTTCTATACTTAAGTATTGGCTTTAGAAAAGCTGTGTAAACATAACCAGAAGAAGAAATTACATACCTTGTTATCCTTTGCTGAAAGGTGTATCTAGGTAAGCTCAGGAGCAGCAAAGAACCTATGTTCTAGCTGCTGATTGATGGCCATATATATATATATATATATATATATATATATATATATACCAATTGTCATTGGCTCACCCACATGTTCAGTTAGAAACCAGTTTTGCATTGCTGCTCCTTCAACAAATGATACCAAGAGAATGAAACAAATTTGATAATAGAAGTTAACTGTAAAGTTGTTTAAAATTGTAGGCTCTACCTAAATCGTGAAAGAAAAATGTTGGGTTTCATGTCCCTATTAGAGTGTACTGACCTTCCAACCCTGTGCTTGTTACACTACAAGCTTTATCTTATTAATAGATAACATCAGGGAATAACAATAAGGGGTTAACAATTCACATACTTCAAAACATGGAACTGCTAAGTGACAAGTTTGAAAATATCGCCAAAAGTTACAAACCGCACTGTACAGAATGAGGTTTGTCTTTGCCATATATTTATTTCTATAAGAAGACTTGACACAAGGTTCTTGATACTATAATTCAGGTGTTTTTTTTTTTTCAAAACATGATTTTTGGCACTTTTGTTTACTGTAAAAACGCATGCAAAAGATTTGGGTCATCAAATAAACCAGATGGAAAGTAGGCAAAAAAAAAAGTTGTTTCCGACAAATCTTTCGGAACAAATATTTAGAAAAATTAGTTTTCCGAATATTCGTCTGCTGCACTATTCGGTATTCATTTTGTTTAAAACAAAACGAAAACTGAATATATCCGAGGAACAGTTACATTTGCTTTTGTTAAAATTAATATAAATGTTCCTTTGCTACAGGTAAAAAGGTCCAGCTGTAGCCTTAGACTGGAGAGCTACGCTAATGCCGACACTTCTTCACAAAGCCCTGTGCTGCTATAATAGGAGGTTTAGGGTGGCAGATTCCAGAGCCTGCGCTAAAGGAGATTTGCGCAGCTCTCCAGTTCGCTACAGGTAAGTATTGAACCATTTAACCAGCTAATTTAAAGGTAACGAATGCCTAATGTTAAATCCTAATCACAAATATGTGATTTCTGGTAAAAAAAATCCCTTTTAAGAAGAACAGATTACATGACTAAAAATCATGGTTGGGATTTCATTAGCTGTAAGTGATATCACGTCTGTCCCACCCACTACCAAGGAACTAAACAATAGTGCTGTATATAGGTTTAATGAATCTAGACCATATATACATCTAAAATGATGTCTGATGCCATTTCACAGTGTATTTTACCTACAGAAGATAAGAGAATTATTCCAAATCATTTTGAATAGTCAAAACAATGTTGAAAAAGGACAATTTTACACTTAAAGGGACATAATACTCACATGCTAAATCACTTGAAAGTGATGCAACATAACTTTAAAAAGCTGACAGGAAAATATCACCTGAGCATCTCTATGTAAAAAAGGAAGATCTTTTACCTCAAAATTTCCTCAGCTCAACAGAGTAAGTGCTGTGTAAAAAGTTATACTCAGCTGCTGCCCAGCTGCAGGTAAAAAAAAAGGAAGAAATGAACAACAGTCAATCAGCATCAGCTGTGCTGAGGTCATGAACTCTTTTACTGTGATCTCATGAGATTTCACTTAAACTCTCATAGTAGACTTCCTTAAACTGAATAGGGAAATAACATGAGTGTGCATAAGGCTTGCTCCCTTGCAGGTCCTGGGACAGACATAATGATTTGCTGCTTAAAGTTCTTTGCAATGGGGTGTGAATACTTAGGACATTTTGAGGTAAAATATCTTTCTTTTTTACATAGAGATGTTCAGGTGATATTTTCTAGTCAACTTTTTACAGCTATGCTGCATCACTTTCAATTGTTTCAACATTTGGGTATCATGGCCCTTTAATCAATACCCTTTGTTGAATTTGAGGTGTCCATTATGTTGTCAAAATATAGTGTAAAACACATTGTCAGGGGGATTGTGATCACTGAAGTAAGTAGTGTGCATGCATCATATGAGTGACATTTCCACTATCTGTTCAGATCCGATCCAAATGTTTTCCAATAGGGAAATGGTGTTATCATTTGCATTGGGATTACTCTGTACTTAAAGGGACACTCAAGTCAAAATTAAACTTTCATGATTCATATAGAGCAGCTATCTTAAACAACTTTATAATTTACTTCCATTAACAAAATGTGCACAGCCTTTTTATATTTACACTTTTTGAGTCACCAGCTCCTACTGGGCACATGCAAGAATTCACTGAATATACGTAATATGCATTTGTAAATGGCTGATGGCTGTCACATGATACAGGAGGAGTGGAAATAGACATAACTGAAATACGTCAGAAAAAAATCTACTACTAATTATTTGAAGTTCAGATTTAGGGGTAGATTAATGTAGCTGCGAATGCAGCAGTTTCTGCATGAGCCTTCAGGCTCGCCGGAAACATAAGTTAAGAAGCAGCGGTCTTAAGACCGCTGCTCCTTAACTCATCCTCCACCTCTGAGGCGGCGGACAGCAATCATGCGGATCGGATACGATTGGGATGATTGACACCCTCTGCTAGCGGCCAAGAATGTGCAGGGGGCAGCATTGCACAAGCATTTCACAAGAAATGCTTGTGCAATGATTATTATTATTATTATTATTATTATTATTATTAACAGGTATTTGTAGAGCGCCAACAGATTCTGCAGCGCTATAAACATAGTTGGTATATAGGATAACATTTATAGGGATCAAATAGGTAGAGGGCCCTGCCGAGAGTTGCACTGTTGTAGTCGGCTCTTATAAAGGCGATCTACAAACAGCTGTGCTCATAGGCTTACATTCTAAGGGGTTCAAGGGGAAAGCGATGGAGTTCGGAAAGATTAGTGTAGGTTGTATGCATCCCTGAATAGTAGAGTCTTTAGGGAGCGCTGTTAAAATTAGGCGAGGGAGTTTCACAAAATGGGGGCCAGTCTGGAGAAGTCCTGTAAACGGGAATGTGAGGAAGTAACAAGAGAGGAGGAGTTTGTAAGCAGAGCTAAGGGGATGAGAGGGAGAGTTTCTGGAGACAAGGTCTGAAATGTAGGGGGGGAGCAGGGCAGTTCAGGGCTTTTTTCATGTCAGAATGAGAATTTTGTGTTTAATCCTGGAGGCAAGAGGAAGCCAGTGAAGGGATTGGCAGAGAGGTGCAGCAGATGAAGAGCGACTTGTAAGGAAGATGAGCCTGGCAGAGGCATTCATTATGGATTTAAAGGAGCTAGGTGGCAGCTGGGTAGACCAGAGAGGACAGAGTTAGTTGCAGTAGTCGAGACGGTAAAGCATGAAAGAGTGGATTAAAATCTTAGTTGTGTCTTGTGTAAGGAAATGTCTAATTTTAGAGATGGAAGCGGCAGGCTTTAGCCAAGGACTGAATGTGAGGAGTGAAGGAAAGGTCTGAGTCAAGTGTGACCCCAAGACATCGGGAATGCGGAGTAGGGGTAATGATGGAATTATCAGCAGTTATAGAAAATGGGGGGGGGGGGTGGAGATTTTGGAAGAAGGGGGAAAAATAAGGGGTTCAGTTTTGGAGAGATTTAGCTTAAGGTAGTGAGAGGACATCCAAGATGAGATATGAAAAAGACAGTTAGTCTTAGTTAGATCGGGATGATTGACACCCTCTGCTAGTGGCCACGAATGTGCAGGGGGCAGCATTGCACAAGCATTTCACAAGAAATGCTTGTGCAATGATAAATGCTGACAGCGTATGCTGTCGGCATTTAGCAATGTCAGGCGGATCATGTCTGTCCGCATCTTAATAAATTGGCCCCTAAGTGCTATTGCATTGTCTTTTTATCATTCATTTGTTGATTATGCAAATCTACTGTATTTACTGCTCCTTTAATCATAATAAAAGTAAAAAACAATGTTTAAGTTCTGCTTTGTGTTGTTAATAAGCTGTGTTTTTTAGCTTGGCTCATTATAATACTTAAACAAAATATTTATCATAGCAAAGAATTTCTACTTTTTTTTTAATTTTGATCGAAATGCTGTAGTTTGGATTTTTGAGCTAAAAGGAAGTTTACTGATCAAGTTTTAGACATCCAGACAATACCTATATTATTATGTCTCTGTGCAAATAAACACAGAGATTACGAGTTTTGCGGTAACAGGGGTGCGTTGCTAACGCTTAGTTTTCCCTCACCGCTCACCTAAAGCAATGCTGGTATTACAGTTTTTTTTTAACCCTGGCGTTAGCCGCAAAAAGGTGAGCGTAGAGCAGAATGTAGCTCCACATCTCACCTCAATACCAGCGCTGCTTACGGTAGCGGTAAGCTGGCTAAACGTGCTTGTGCACGATTTCCCCATAGGAATCAATGGGGCTGATTCGGCTGAAAAAAAACCTAACACCTGCAAAAAAGCAGCGTTCAGCTTCTAACGCAGCCCCATTGATTCCAATGGGGAAATAAAAGTTATGTCTACACCTAGCACCCTAACATGATCCAGAGTCTAAATACCCCTAATCTTACACTTATTAACCCCTAATCTGCCACCCCCAACATCGCCGCCACCTGCATTATATTATTAACCCCTAATCTGCCGCTCCGGACACCACCGCCACCTACATTATACTTATGAACCCCTGATCTGCTGCCCCCAACATTGCCGCCACCTACATTATATTTGTTAACCCCTAATCTGCTGCCCCCAATGTCGCCGCAAACTAACTACATTTATTAACCCCTAATCTGCCGCCCCCAACGTCACTAACACTATAATAAAGTTATTAACCCCTAAATCTGTCTAACCCTAAGTCTAACCCCCCTAACTTAAATATAATTTAAATAAAACAAAGTAAAATTACTACAATTAAGTCTAACCCTAAGTCTAACCCCCCCTAACTTAAATATAATTTAAATAAAACGAAATAAAATTACTACAATTAAATAAATTATTCCTATTTAAAACTAAATACTTACCTATAAAATAAACCCTAAGATAGCTACACTATAACTAATAGTTACATTGTAGCTAGCTTAGGCCTAGATTTGGAGTTTTGTCGGTAACGACCCGAAAAACTAACGCCGGCTTTATTCTGGCCGCACCATAAAAATAACTCTGGTATTGAGAGTCCACATAAAGGCTGCGTTAGGCTCCAAAAAAGGAGCGTAGAGCATTTTTAACGCAGCTTCAACTCTCGATACCAGAGTTGCTTACGGACGCGGCCAGCCTCAAAAACGTGCTCGTGCACGATTCCCCCATAGGAAACAATGGGGCTGTTTGAGCTGAAAAAAACCCAAACACCTTCAAAAAAGCTGCGTTCAGCTCCTAACGCAGCCCCATTGTTTGCTATGCGGTAACCCTTCCTACGTCTGCACTTAACACTCTAACATGTACCCCGAGTCTAAACACCCCTAACCTTACACTTATTAACCCCTAATCTGCTGCCCCCGCTATCGCTGACCCCTGCATATTATTATTAACCCCTAATCTGCCGCTCCGTAAACCGCCGCTACTTACATTATCCCTATGTACCCCTTATCTGCTGCCCTAACACCGCCGACCCCTATATTATATTTATTAACCCCTAATCTGCCCCCACAATGTCGCCTCCACCTGCCTACACTTATTAACCCCTAATCTGCCGACCGGACCTGAGCGCTACTATAATAAAGTTATTAACCCCTAATCCGCATCACTAACCCTATCATAAATAGTATTAACCCCTAATCTGCCCTCCCTAACATCGCCGACACCTAACTTCAATTATTAACCCCTAATCTGCCAACCAAATCTCGCCGCTATTCTAATAAATGTATTAACCCCTAAAGCTAATTCTAACCCTAATACTAACACCCCCCTAAATTAAATATAATTTAAATCTAACGAAATTAATTAACTCTTATTAAATAAATTATTCCTATTTAAAGCTAAATACTTACCTGTAAAATAAATCCTAATACAGCTACAATATAAATTATAATTATATTATAGCTATTTTAGGATTTATATTTATTTTACAGGTAACTTTGTATTTATTTTAACCAGGTACAATAGTTATTAAATAGTTAAGAACTATTTAATAGCTAAAATAGTTAAAATAATTACAAATTTACCTGTAAAAGAAATCCTAACCTAAGTTACAAATAAACCTAACACTAGACTATCAATAAATTAATTAAATAAACTACCTACAATTACCTACAATTAACCTAACACTACACTATCAATAAATTAATTAAATACAATTGCTACAAATAAATACAATTAAATAAACTAGCTAAAGTACAAAAAATAAAAAAGAACTAAGTTACAAAAAATAAAAAAATATTTACAAACATAAGAAAAATATTACAACAATTTTAAACTAATTACAGCTACTCTAAGCCCCCTAATAAAATAACAAAGCCCCCCAAAATAAAAAAATGCCCTACCCTATTCTAAATTAATAAAATTCAAAACTCTTTTACCTTACCAGCCCTGAACAGTGCCCTTTGCGGGGCATGCCCCAAGAAATACAGCTCTTTTGCCTGTAAAAAAAACATACAATACCCCCCCCCAACATTACAACCCACCACCCACATACCCCTAATCTAACCCAAACCCCCCTTAAATAAACCTAACACTAAGCCCCTGAAGATCTTCCTACCTTATCTTCACCATACCAGGTTCACGATCCGTCCTGAAGAGCTCCTCCGATGTCCTGATCCAAGCCCAAGCGGGGGGCTGAAGAGGTCCATGATCCGGCTGAAGTCTTCATCCAAGCGGGGCAGAAGAGGTCTTCCATCCGATTGAAGTCTTCATCCAAGCGGCATCCATCCGGAGCGAAGCGGCAGCATCCTGAAGACCTCCACCGCGGAACATCCATCCTGGCCGACGACTGAACGACGAATGACGGTTCCTTTAAATGACGTCATCCAAGATGGCGTCCCTCGAATTCCGATTGGCTGATAGGATTCTATCAGCCAATCGGAATTAAGGTAGGAATATTCTGATTGGCTGATGGAATCAGCCAATCAGAATCAAGTTCAATCCGATTGGCTGATCCAATCAGCCAATCAGATTGAGCTTGCATTCTATTGGCTGATCGGAACAGCCAATAGAATGTGAGCTCAATCTGATTGGCTGATCGGATCAGCCAATCGGATTGAACTTGATTCTGATTGGCTGATTCCATCAGCCAATCAGAATATTCCTACCTTAATTCCGATTGGCTGATAGAATCCTATCAGCCAATCGGAATTCGAGGGACGCCATCTTGGATGACATCATTTAAAGGAACCGTCATTCGTCGTTCAGTCGTCGGCCAGGATGGATGTTCCGCGGTGGAGATCTTCAGGATGCTGCCGCTTCGCTCCAGATGGATGCCGCTTGGATGAAGACTTCAATCGGATGGAAGACCACTTCTGCCCCGCTTGGATGAAGACTTCAGCCGGATCATGGACCTCTTCAGCCCCCCGCTTGGGCTTGGATCAGGACATCGGAGGAGCTCTTCAGGACGGATCGGTGAACCTGGTATGGTGAAGATAAGGTAGGAAGATCTTCAGGGGCTTAGTGTTAGGTTTATTTAAGGGGGGTTTGGGTTAGATTAGGGGTATGTGGGTGGTGGGTTGTAATGTTGGGTGGGGGTATTGTATGTTTTTTTTTACAGGCAAAAGAGCTGTATTTCTTGGGGCATGCCCCGCAAAGGGCCCTGTTCAGGGCTGGTAAGGTAAAAGAGCTTTGAACTTTATTAATTTAGAATAGGGTAGGGCATTTTTTTATTTTGGGGGGCTTTGTTATTTTATTAGGGGGCTTAGAGTAGCTGTAATTAGTTTAAAATTGTTGTAATATTTTTCTTATGTTTGTAAATATTTTTTTATTTTTTGTAACTTAGTTCTTTTTTATTTTTTGTACTTTAGCTAGTTTATTTAATTGTATTTATTTGTAGCAATTGTATTTAATTAATTTATTGATAGTGTAGTGTTAGGTTAATTGTAGGTAATTGTAGGTAGTTTATTTAATTAATTTATTGATAGTCTAGTGTTAGGTTTATTTGTAACTTAGGTTAGGATTTCTTTTACAGGTAAATTTGTAATTATTTTAACTATTTTAGCTATTAAATAGTTCTTAACTATTTAATAACTATTTTACCTGGTTAAAATAAATACAAAGTTACCTGTAAAATAAATATAAATCCTAAAATAGCTATAATATAATTATAATTTATATTGTAGCTATATTAGGATTTATTTTACAGGTAAGTATTTAGCTTTAAATAGGAATAATTTATTTAATAAGAGTTAATTAATTTCGTTAGATTTAAATTATATTTAACTTAGGGGGGTGTTAGTATTAGGGTTAGAATTAGCTTTAGGGGTTAATACATTTATTAGAATAGCGGCGAGATTCGGTCGGCAGATTAGGGGTTAATAATTGAAGTTAGGTGTCGGCGATGTTAGGGAGGGCAGATTAGAGGTTAATACTATTTATGATAGGGTTAGTGAGGCGGATTAGGGGTTAATAACTTTATTATAGTAGCGCTCAGGTCCGGTCGGCAGATTAGGGGTTAATAAGTGTAGGCAGGTGGAGGCGACGTTGAGGGGGGCAGATTAGGGGTTAATAAATATAATATAGGGGTCGGCGGTGTTAGGGGCAGCAGATTAGGGGTACATAAGGATAACGTAGGTGGCGGCGCTTTGCGGTCGGCAGATTAGGGGTTAATAAGTGTAGGCAGGTGGAGGCGACGTTGAGGGGGGCAGATTAGGGGTTAATAAATATAATACAGGGGTCGGCGGTGTTAGGGGCAGCAGATTAGGGGTACATAAGGATAACGTAGGTGGCGGGCGGCAGATTAGGGGTTAAAAAATTTTTTCGAGTGTCGGCGATGTGGGGGGACCTCGGTTTAGGGGTACATAGGTAGTTTATGGGTGTTAGTGTACTTTAGAGCACAGAAGTTAAGAGCTTTATAAACCGGCGTTAGCCCAGAAAGCTCTTAACTACTGACTTTTTTCCTGCGGCTGGAGTTTTGTCGTTAGATGTCTAACGCTCACTTCAGAAACGACTCTAAATACCAGAGTTATAAAAATCCCATTGAAAAGATAGGATACGCAATTTACGTAAGGGGATCTGCGGTATGGAAAAGTCGCGGCTGAAAAGTGAGCGTTAGACCCTATTTTGAGTGACTCCAAATACCGGCGGTAGCCTAAAACCAGCGTTAGGAGCCTCCAAATCTAGGCCTTAGGGTTTATTTTTGTTTTACAGGCAACTTTGTATTTATTTTATCTAGGTACAATAGTTATTAAATAGTTATTAACTATTTAATAACTACCTAGCTAAAATAAATACAAAAGTACCTGTAAAATAAATCCTAACCTAAATTACAATTACACCTAACACTACACTATCATTAAAATAATTACCTAAATTACCTACAATTAACTACAATTAAATAAAATAAACTAAAGTACGAAAAAACAAATCTAAATTACAGAAAAAAATAAAATAATTACAAGAATTTTAAACTAATTACACCTAATCTAATCCCCCTAATAAAATAAAAAAGCCCCCCAAAATAAAGAAAATCCCTACCCTATACTAAATTACAAATAGCCCTTAAAAGGGCCTTTTCTGGGGCATTGCCCCAAAGTAATCAGCTCTTTTACCTGTAAAAAAAATACAATACCCCCCAAACATTAAAACCCACCACCCACGCACCCAACCCTACTCTAAAACCCACCCAATCCCCCCTTAATAAAACCTAACACTACCCCCTTGAAGATCACTTTACCATGAGACATCTTCACCCAGACGGGCACAAGTGGCCCTCCAGAGGGGCAGAAGTCTTCATCCGATCTGGGCAGAAGAGGATCTCTAGAGGGGCAGAAATCTTCATCCAGACGGCATCTTCTATCTTCATCCATCCGGAGCGGAGCGGGTCCATCTTGAAGCCAGCCAACGCGGAGCATCCATCCAGACCAACGACTAATCACGAATGACGGTTCCTTTAAATGACGTCATCCATTAATCGTAATTAAGGTAGGAAAAATCCTATTGGCTGATCCAATCAGCCAATAGGATTGAGCTTGCATTCTATTTACTACTTGGAACAGCCAATAGAATTCATGCTCAATCCTATTGGCTGATTGGATCAGCCAATAGGATTGAACTTCAATCCTATTGGCTGATTGCATCAGCCAATAGGATTTTTCCTACCTTAATTCTGATTGGCTGATAGAATCCTATCAGCCAATCGGAATTCAAGGGACGCCATCTTGGATGACGTCATTTAAAGGAACCATCATTCGTCGTGTAGTCGTCGGTCTGGATGGATGCTCAAGTCGGCTGGCTTCAAGATGGAGCCGCTCCGCTCCGGATGGATGAAGATAGAAGATGCCGCCTGGATGAAGACTTCTGCCCCTCTGGAGGTCCTCTTCTGCCCGGATCGGATGAAGACTTCTGCCCCTCTGGAGGACCACTTGTGCCCGGCTGGGTGAAGACGTCTCACGGTAGGGTGATCTTCAAGGGGGTAGTGTTAGGTTTTTATTAAGGGGGGATTGGGTGGGTTTTAGAGTAGGGTTGGGTGTGTGGGTGGTGGGTTTTAATGTTGGGGGTATTGTATTTTTCTTTTGCATGATGTACCGAGTCCACGGATTCATCCTTACTTGTGGGATATTGTTCTTCCTAACAGGAAGTAGCAAAGAGAACACCACAGCAGAGCTGTCTATATAGCTCCTTCTTAACTCCACCCCCCAGTCATTCTCTTTGCTAGCTCTAAGCTGGAAGGGTAAAGAGAAGATGTGTTAAACTGTTAGTTTTTATTTTCTCTTCAATCAAGAGTTTATTTTTAAATGGTACCGGTGTTGTACGATTTACTCTCAGGCAGGACATAGATTTCTGCCTAGAGGATGATGATCTTAGCATTTGTAACTAAGGTCCACTGCTGTTCCCACAGAAGCTGAGGAGTATAGGAAAACTTCAGTGTGAGGAACGGATTCTTGCTATATGAGGTATGTTCAGTCATATTTTCTGCAGAGACTGTGTTAACTCAGAAAGGCTGACAGTGTACACATTAGGGGAAGGGTAAGCAGTAATCCTAGTGTTAACAGAGGTTTTTACTAGCTTGCATAAAGGGTTAATTTTTTGTGGGCACTCAGTTTGTTATGTGAATTTGGGACAAACGTTTTTGTGTCTGGGAGTAATGTTTTCAGTTTTATGAGACATTTGCTTGAGGGTTCTTTGGGGTTGTTTATAACCCACATGGCTTTCAGGCAGGGTTTGTTAGTTTTGTGTAGGCCCCAGCAACATCGAGTGAAGTGGGCGGGGCCTATTTTCACATTTACAAGCAGCAAGCAACTTCTCCTGAAGTCCTGATAGTCTTCTGAGGGACTAATTGAAACTTTAAACCCCATATTATTATTTCCTAAGGGCAGGTAGGGCCACAGCAGAGCTGGGGCAAGGTGCTTTAGGGGTTTTTAACCGGTTTTAGACAATTATCAATCCGTTTTTTTCATTTGGGGGTCTATTGCTTTTTTACTTGTGGTGCAATCCTTCTAAAGCTTAGTGGGTACACTGTTAAAATTTCAGAAAAATTGAAGCAATTTTAACCTGTTTTGCAGTTTGTGCATGCCTTTTTTTCTCTTAAAGGCACAGTACCGTTTTTGCAAATTGTGTTTTTTTTCATTAAATAAAGTGTTTTCCAAGCTTGCTTGCTTTATTACTAGTCTGTTAAACATGGAACATGGAGGAAACTCATTGTTCAATTTGTTTAGAAGCCATTGTGGAACCCGATCCGGGACCAGATCTAGTAGGGGGCAGACTCTCTCTCTTTGCTCAGGCCTGGGCAAGAGATGTTCAGTATTCCTGGGCAGTAGAAATTTTTACCCAGGGATACCTTCTAGATTTCAAGGATTCCCCTCAAAGGGGGAGGTTCCATCTTTCTCAATTGTCTGTAAACCCGACAAAAAGAGAGGCGTTCTTACGCTGTGTAGAAGACCTTTTTATCATGGGAGTGATCTGCCCAGTTCCAAAAGCAGAACAGGGGAAGGGTTCTACTCCAATCTGTTTATAGTTCCCAAAAAGGAGGGAACCTTCAGACCAATTCTGGATCTCAAGATCCTAAACTAATTCCTAAGAGTCCCATCTTTCAAGATGGAGACCATTCAGACTATCTTACCATTGATCCAGGAGGGTCAATATATGACTACCGTGGACGTAAAGGATGCGTATCTACACATTCCTATCCACAAAGATCATCACCAGTTCCTCCAACTAGCCAAGTCTCACACAGACATAGTGTTGGCTTTTCTAAGATCTCACGGGTGTAAGGTGAACGTACAAAAGAGTTCTCTTTCCCCCTCTCAAGAGTTTCATTTCTAGGGACTCTGATAGACTCAGTGGACATGAAAATATTTCTGACGGAGGTCAGAAAATCAAAGATTTTGTCCACCTGCCGAGTTCTTCACTCCATTCCTTGGCCGTCAGTGGCTCAGTGTATGGAGGTTATCGGTCTAATGGTAGCGGCAATGGACATAGTTCCGTTTGCTCGCTTGCATCTCAGACCACTGCAGCTATGCATGCTCAATCAGTGGAATGGGGATTATGCGGATTTATCTTCTCAGATAAATCTGGATCAAAAGACCAGAGACTCTCTTCTTTGGTGGTTGTCACAGGATCATCTGTCCCAGGGAATGTGTTTCCGCAGGCCAGAATGGGTTATAGTGATGACAGACGCCAGTCTTCTGGACTGGAGTGCAGTCTGGAATTCCCTGAAAGCTCAGGGTTTGTGGAATCGGGAGGAGGCTCTCCTACCGATAAATATTCTGGAATTGAGAGCGATATTCAATGCTCTCCAGGCATGGCCTCAGCTGACTTCGGCCAGATTCATCAGGTTTCAGTCGGACAACATCACGACTGTGGCTTATATCAATCATCAGGGCGGAACAAAGAGTTCCTTAGCGATGATAGAGGTCTCAAGGATAATCCGATGGGCAGAGGCTCACTCTTGCCATCTGTCAGCAATCTATATCCCAGGTGTAGAGAACTGGTAGGCAGATTTTCTAATTCATCAGACTTTTCATCCGGGGGAGTGGGAACTCTATCCGGAGGTGTTTGCTCAGCTGGTTTGGCTATGGGGCACACCAGAATTGGATCTGATGGCATCTCGTCAGAACGCCAAACTTCCTTGTTACGGCTCCAGGTCAAGGGATCCTCAGGCTGTACTGATAGATGCTCTAGCAGTACCCTGGTTGTTCAACCTGGCGTATGTGTTTCCACCTTTCCCTCTCCTTCCACGTCTGATTGCCAGAATCAAACAGGAGAGAGCATTGATGCTTTTGATAGCTCCTGCGTGGCCACACAGGACTTGGTATGCAGACCTGGTGGACATATCATCCCTTCCACCATGGTCTCTGCCATTGAGACAGGACCTTATGATTCAAGGTCCATTCAAGCATCCAAATCTAATTTCTCTGCAACTGACTGCTTGGAGATTGAACGCTTGATTCTATCAAAGCGGGGTTTCTTAAATACCTTGATTCAGGCTCGAAAGCCTGTTACCAGGAAAATCTATCATAAGATATGGCGTAAATATCTTTTTTGGTGCAAATCCAAAGGCTTCTCCTGGAGTAAAATCAGGATTCCTAGGATTTTGTCTTTTCTCCAAGAGGGATTGGAGAAAGGATTGTCAGCTAGTTCCCTAAAAGAACAGATTTCTGCTCTGTCTATTTTGTTGCACAAACGTCTGCCAGATGTTCCAGACGTTCGGGCTTTTTGTCAGGCTCTAGTTAGAATTAAGCCTGTGTTTAAGCCTGTTGCTCCGCCATGGAGTCTAAATTTAGGCAAAGATTTGGAGTTCGGCGGTAAAAGGGCTGTTAACGCTCCGCGGGCTTTTTTCTGGCCGCACCATAAAATTAACTCTGGTATCGAGAGTTCAAACAAATGCTGCGTTAGGCTCCAAAAAAGGAGCGTAGAGCATTTTTACCGCAAATGCAACTCTCGATACCAGAGTTGCTTACGGACGCGGCCGGCCTCCAAAACGTGCTCGTGCACGATTCTCCCATAGGAAACAATGGGGCTGTTTGAGCTGAAAAAAAACCTAACACCTGCAAAAAAGCAGCGTTCAGCTCCTAACGCAGCCCCATTGTTTGCTATGGGGAAACACTTCCTACGTCTGCACCTAACACCCTAACATGTACCCCGAGTCTAAACACCCCTAACCTTACACTTATTAACCCCTAATCTGCCGCCCCCGCTATCGCTGACCCCTGCATATTATTATTAACCCCTAATCTGCCGCTCCGTACACCGCCGCAACCTACGTTATCCCTATGTACCCCTAATCTGCTGCCCTAACATCGCCGACCCCTATATTATATTTATTAACCCCTAATCTGCCCCCCTCAACGTCGCCGACACCTGCCTACACTTATTAACCCCTAATCTGCCGAGCGGACCTGAGCGCTACTATAATAAAGTTATGAACCCCTAACCCGCCTCACTAACCCTATCATAAATAGTATTAACCCCTAATCTGCCCTCCCTAACATCGCCGACACCTAACTTCAATTATTAACCCCTAATCTGCCGACCGGAGCTCACCGCTATTCTAATAAATGTATTAACCCCTAAAGCTAAGTCTAACCCTAACACTAACACCCCCCTAAGTTAAATATAATTTTTATCTAACGAAATAAATTAACTCTTATTAAATAAATTATTCCTATTTAAAGCTAAATACTTACCTGTAAAATAAATCCTAATATAGCTACAATATAAATTATAATTATATTATAGCTATTTTAGGATTTATATTTATTTTACAGGTAACTTTGTATTTATTTTAACCAGGTACAATAGCTATTAAATAGTTAAGAACTATTTAATAGCTAAAATAGTTAAAATAATAACAAATTTACCTGTAAAATAAATCCTAACCTAAGATATAATTAAACCTAACACTACACTATCAATAAAATAATTAAATAAACTACCTACAATTACCTACAATTAACCTAACACTACACTATCAATAAATTAATTAAACACAATTCCTACAAATAAATACAATTAAATAAACTAGCTAAAGTACAAAAAATAAAAAAGAACTAAGTTACAGAAAATAAAAAAATATTTACAAACATAATAAAAATATTACAACAATTTTAAACTAATTACACCTACTCTAAGCCCCCTAATAAAATAACAAAGCCCCCCAAAATAAAAAATTCCCTACCCTATTCTAAATTAAAAAAGTTACAAGCTCTTTTACCTTACCAGCCCTGAACAGGGCCCTTTGCGGGGCATGCCCCAAGAATTTCAGCTCTTTTGCCTGTAAAAGAATAAATACAATACCCCCCCCCCCCCCAACATTACAACCCACCACCCACATACCCCTAATCTATCCCAAACCCCCCTTAAATAAACCTAACACTAAGCCCCTGAAGATCTTCCTACCTTGTCTTCACCATACCAGGTTCACCGATCCGTCCTGAAGAGCTCCTCCGATGTCCTGATCCAAGCCCAAGCGGGGGCTGAAGAGGTCCATGATCCGGTCAAAGTCTTCATCCAAGCGGGGCAGAAGAGGATCTTCCATCCGATTGAAGTCATCATCCAGGCGGCATCTTCTATGGTCTTCCATCCGGAGCGAAGCGGCAGGATCCTGAAGACCTCCAGCGCGGAACATCCATCCGGACCGACGACTGAACGACGAATGACTGTTCCTTTAAGGGACGTCATCCAAGATGGCGTCCCTCGAATTCCGATTGGCTGATAGGATTCTATCAGCCAATCGGAATTAAGGTAGGAATTTTCTGATTGGCTGATAGAATCCTATCAGCCAATCGGAATTCGAGGGACGCCATCTTGGATGACGTCCCTTAAAGGAACAGTCATTCGTCGTTCAGTCGTCGGTCCGGATGGATGTTCCGCGCTGGAGGTCTTCAGGATCCTGCCGCTTCGCTCCGGATGGAAGACCATAGAAGATGCCGCCTGGATGATGACTTCAATCGGATGGAAGATCCTCTTCTGCCCCGCTTGGATGAAGACTTTGACCGGATCATGGACCTCTTCAGCCCCCGCTTGGGCTTGGATCAGGACATCGGAGGAGCTCTTCAGGACGGATCGGTGAACCTGGTATGGTGAAGACAAGGTAGGAAGATCTTCAGGGGCTTAGTGTTAGGTTTATTTAAGGGGGGTTTGGGTTAGATTAGGGGTATGTGGGTGGTGGGTTGTAATGTTGGGGGGGGGTATGGTATGTTTTTTTTTACAGGCAAAAGAGCTGAAATTCTTGGGGCATGCCCTGCAAAGGGCCCTGTTCAGGGCTGGTAAGGTAAAAGAGCTTGTAACTTTTTTAATTTAGAATAGGGTAGGGAATTTTTTATTTTGGGGGGCTTTGTTATTTTATTAGGGGGCTTAGAGTAGGTGTAATTAGTTTAAAATTGTTGTAATATTTTTATTATGTTTGTAAATATTTTTTTATTTTCTGTAACTTAGTTCTTTTTTATTTTTTGTACTTTAGCTAGTTTATTTAATTGTATTTATTTGTAGGAATTGTGTTTAATTTATTTATTGATAGTGTAGTGTTAGGTTTTATTGTAGGTAATTGTAGGTATTTTATTTAATTATTTTATTGATAGTCTAGTGTTAGGTTAATTGTAGGTAATTGTAGGTAGTTTATTTAATTATTTTATTGATAGTCTAGTGTTAGGTTTAATTATATCTTAGGTTAGGATTTATTTTACAGGTAAATTTGTTATTATTTTAACTAGGTAACTATTAAATAGTTCTTAACTATTTAATAGCTATTGTACCTGGTTAAAATAATTACAAAGTTGCCTGTAAAATAAATATTAATCCTAAAATAGCTATAATATAATTATAATTTATATTGTAGCTATATTAGGATTTATTTTACAGGTAAGTATTTAGCTTTAAATAGGAATCATTTATTTAATAAGAGTTAATTTATTTCGTTAGATAAAAATTATATTTAACTTAGGGGGGTGTTAGTGTTAGGGTTAGACTTAGCTTTAGGGGTTAATACATTTATTAGAATAGCGGTGAGCTCCGGTCGGCAGATTAGGGGTTAATAATTGAAGTTAGGTGTCGGCGATGTTAGGGAGGGCAGATTAGGGGTTAATACTATTTATGATAGGGTTAGTGAGGCGGGTTAGGGGTTCATAACTTTATTATAGTAGCGCTCAGGTCCGCTCGGCAGATTAGGGGTTAATAAGTGTAGGCAGGTGTCGGCGACGTTGAGGGGGGCAGATTAGGGGTTAATAAATATAATATAGGGGTCGGCGATGTTAGGGGCAGCAGATTAGGGGTACATAGGGATAACGTAGGTGGCGGCGATTTGCGGTCGGAAGATTAGGGGTTAATTATTTTAAGTAGCTGGCGGCGACGTTGTGGGGGGCAAGTTAGGGGTTAAGAAATATAATATAGGGGTCGGCGGGGTTAGGGGCAGCAGATTAGGGGTACATAAGTATAACGTAGGTGGCGGTCGGCAGATTAGGGGTTAAAAATTTAAATCGAGTGGCGGCGATGTGGGGGGAGCTCGGTTTAGGGGTACATAGGTAGTTTATGGGTGTTAGTGTACTTTAGGGTACAGTAGTTAAGAGCTTTATAAACCGGCGTTAGCCAGAAAGCTCTTAACTCCTGCTATTTTCAGGCGGCTGGAATCTTGTCGTTAGAGCTCTAACGCTCACTTTAGAAACGACTCTAAATACCAGCGTTAGAAAGATCCCATTGAAAAGATAGGCTACGCAAATGGCGTAGGGGGATCTGCGGTATAGAAAAGTCGCGGCTGAAAAGTGAGCGTTAGACCCTTTAATCACTGACTCCAAATACCAGCGGGCGGCCAAAACCAGCGTTAGGAGCCTCTAACGCTGGTTTTGACGGCTACCGCCGAACTCCAAATCTAGGCCTTAGTTTTTTAAGTTCTTCAGGGGGTTCCGTTTGAACCCATTCATTCCATAGATATTAAGCATTTATCTTGGAAAGTTTTGTTCCTAGTTGCTATCTCTTCAGCTCGAAGAGTTTCTGAACTACAACTGCATTACAATGGGACTCACCTTATCTTGTGTTCCATGCTGATAAGGTGGTTTTGCGTACCAAGCCTGGGTTCCTACCTAAGGTTGATACTAACAGGAATATTAATCAGGAAATTGTTGTTCCTTCTCTGTGTCCTAATCCTTCTTGTAAGAAGGAACGTCTGTTGCACAACTTGGACGTGGTTTGTGCTTTGAAATTTTATTTGCAGGCAACCAAAGATTTTCATCAAACATCTTCTTTGTTTGTTGTCTATTCTGGAAAGCGTAGAGGTCAAAAGGCTACGGCGACTTCTCTTTCCTTTTGGCTGAAAGGCATCATCCGTTTGGCTTATGAGACTGCTGGACAGCAGCCTCCTGAAAGGATTACAGCTCATTCTACTAGAGCGGTAGCTTCCACATGGGCTTTTAAAAATTATGCTTCTGTTGAACAGATTTGTAAGGCTGCGACTTGGTCTTTGCTTCATACCTTTTCAAAATTTTACAAATTTGATACTTTTGCTTCTTCGGAGGCTATTTTTGGGAGAAAGGTTTTGCAAGCAGTGGTGCCTTCCATTTAGGTTCCTGTCTTGTCCCTCCCTTCATCCGTGTCCTAAAGCTTTGGTATTGGTATCCCACAAGTAAGGCTGAATCCGTGGACTCGGTACATCATGCAAAAGAAAACAAAATTGATGCTTACCTGATAAATTTCTTTCTTTTGCGATGTACCGAGTCCACGGCCCGCCCTGTCTATCAAGACAGATAGTATTTTTTATTGAAAACTTCAGTCACCTCTGAACCTTATAGTTTCTCCTTTTCTTCCTTGGCCTTCGGTCGAATGACTGGGGGGTTGAGTTAAGGGGGGAGCTATATAGACAGCTCTGCTGTGGTGTTCTCTTTGCTACTCCCTGTTAGGAAGGACAATATCCCACAAGTAAGGATGAATCCGTGGACTCGGTACATCGCAAAAGAAAGAAATTTATCAGGTAAGCATAAATTTTGGGTTTTTTACAGGTAAAAGAGCTGATTACTTTGGGGCAATGCCCCGCAAAAGGCCCTTTTAAGGGCTATTTGTATTTTAGTATAGGGTAGGGATTTTTTTTTATTTTGGGGGATTTTTTATTTTATTAAGGGGATTAGATTAGGTGTAATTAGTTTAAAATTCTTGTAATTATTTTATTTTTTTCTGTAATTTAGATTTGTTTTTTTCGTACTTTAGTTTATTTTATTTAATTGTAGTTAATTGTAGGTAATTTAGGTAATTATTTTAATGATAGTGTAGTGTTAGGTGTAATTGTAATTTAGGTTAGGATTTATTTTACAGGTACTTTCGTATTTATTTTAGCTAAGTAGTTATTAAATAGTTAATAACTATTTAATAACTATTGTACCTAGTTAAAATAAATAGAAACTTGCCTGTAAAATAAAAATAAATCCTAAAATAGCTACAATGTAACTGTTAGTTAGAGTGTAGCTATCTTAGGTTTTATAGGTAAGTAGTTTAGGAATAATTTATTTAATTGCAGTAATTTTATTTTGTTTTATTTAAATTATATTTAAGTTAGGGGGGGTTAGACTTAGGGTTAGGGGTTAATAAATTTAATATAGTAGCGGCGAAGTGGGGGGCGGCAGATTAGGGGTTAATAAATGTAGGTATGTGTCGGCGATGTTAGGGACAGCAGATTAGGGGTTAATAAAATGTAACTAATGTTTGCGAGGTGGGAGTGCGGCGGGTAAGGGGTTAATATATTTATTAAAGTGGCGGCAATGTCCGGTCAGCAGATTAGGGGTTAAAAACTTTATTTTATTGTTTGCAATGTGGGGGGGCCTCGGTTTAGGGGTTAATAGGTAGTTTATGGGTGTTAGCGTACTTTTTAGCACTTTAGTTAAGAGTTTTATGTTACGGTGTTAGCCCGTAAAACTCTTAACTACTGACTTTTAAATACGGTATCAGTCTTGACAGGAGAGGCTGTACCGCTCACTTCTTCCAAGACTCGTAATACCAGTGTTAGGCAAATCCCATTAAAAAGATAGGATACGCAATTGACGTAAGGGGATTTGCGGTAAGCTTGAGTCGCGGAAAAAAAGTGAGCGTTACATCTGTACCTGCCAGACTTATAATACCAGCGGGCGTTAAAAAGCAGCGTTGGGACCTCTCAACGCTGCTTTTTAATTCTAACGCAAGACTCGTAATCTCGCCGAAAGTTATTCATAAACATATTTAAAAACTATTACCCCCCCCCATGATTTTTTTAGATACCACAGCAGCCTTGCAAGGTTCTACATTTTGGAAGTAAAAATAAGCAGGCTACATATTTTTTAAATGGGACAAGACTTAGCCAAACACAGGAGGAAAGGGATTTGGGAGTAGTAATAGATAACAAGCTAAAGATGGGTGCACAATGCAGGGCAGCGGCTTCAAAGGCTAATAAGATACTAGCATGTATTAAAAGAGGTATTGATTCAAGGGAGGAAAGCATAATTCTGTCATTATATAAAGCCCTGGTAAGACCTCACCTTGAGTTTGGAGTGCAGTTCTGGGGACCAATTGCTAAAAAATATATTGCAGAACTAGAAAAAGTTCAGAGAAGGGCCACAAAGCTAATAAGGGGATTGGAGAAATTAACCTATGAGGAGAGGCTAGCCAAACTGGGTCTGTTTTCTTTAGAAAAAAGGCGCTTGAGAGGTGACATGATTACTTTATATAAATATATTCAAGGCCCATATACAGAGATGGCAGAAGCTCTGTTTATTCCAAGAAAATTGTTTCTGACAAGAGGTCATAATTTAAGGTTGGAGGAAAGGAGATTTAATCTCCTGCAACGGAAACGTTTTTTCACTGTGAGAGCAATAAAATTGTGGAACTCATTACCAAAGGAGGTAGTGAATGCCAATACCATAGATACATTTAAAAATAGTCTGGATAAGTTTCTGTATACAAACAAAATTCATGGATATGATTGCTAGTATTAAATGGGTCACATTTTAATGGGGTTATTTAAGCTTAACTGGAGCTTTTTGTAAGTATTTTAGATTTGTATAGGTTGAACTCGATGGACTTCAGTCTTTTTTTCAACCTTATCTACTATGTTACTATGTTATAAAACCAACTTCAAGGGACATAAACCCCCAAATTTTTCTTTCACGCTTCAGATAGAGCATGCAATAGTTAACAACTTTTCAATTTACTTCTGTTATTTTCTTTGTTCTTTCTTAGTATCTTTTGTTGAAAAAAGCTCTGGAATGTGCACGTGTGTGGAACACTATATGGCAGCTGTTTTGCAAGAATGTTATCCATTTGCAAGAGCACTAGATGACAGCATTTCTCCTGCAACGTAGTGCTCTAGATGCCTTCCTAGGTATCTCTTCAACACAGAATATCATGGGAACAAAGCAAATTTGATAATAGAAGTAATTGGAAACTTTATAAAATGTAATGTTCTGTCTGAAATACAAAAGAAAGTGGTTGGGTTTTATATCCCTTTAATCTTTTAACCTCCTAAACCATTTTATGTTATTTAAAAGTTAAAGGGACAGCAAAAACCTTGAGATTTGTATATAAAATGTTTTAACTGCAAAACGATTCACTTTACACCAGCATAATGATTGTCACTAATCTGTGGGTGGAGTTTGGCTATTGAAAAACTATTGCAGCAAACAATTTTATTTTGTTTTACTTTTAGACTTGGCCGATATGTTGCAAGGAAGACAATCGAAATGACTTACAATAACAAGCTGTTAGGTAGTCTTTAGACCGCTGCTTCATAACTTCTGTTCCCGTCTCGCCGGAAACAAGGGGCATCAAGCTTGATAATTCGGCCCTTCTGTCTCATTATCCTATATCTCCTGCAGTTTGCAGATCAGATAAAATAATAAAACATTTTTTTTGGGTGGAAACTATCGGACGGTGTTGCTTTTACTCTAGTAACCTGCTTATTGATTGCTCTGCTACAAAGTGTCCCTAAAAATTGTATTCAAATCTTGGCTGCTGTGGTATCTAAAAAAATCATGGGGGGGTAATAGTTTTTAAATAGACAGTAAACACATAATTACAAGACATTTCTGTTATGTTACTATAGAATAACATATTAGCCTTTTTCCTGTAACTTAGTTTCAATAGCCGAACTCCGTCCGCAATT